>NC_053391.1:388372917-388557917 GCF_905171765.1 Bufo bufo
TTACTCCTGTCAGAGCTGAACTATGTGGATGCCTGTACCTGCAAGCTAGACAGAGAAAGGAAAAGACCGTGCTGAGACAAGCAAGCGACCGGATCAGGAGCCAGACTACCTCTGCCTCCACGTACCAGACCAAGACAAGCAACTATCTACAGCACTGAGTGTGCACCGGTGCTAATCTGTGATAGGTCATAGAGCAGGATACTTTAGTCAATGCATTGTAGAAACGTGCCCTGGGTAGCAGGGGCAGACAGGAAAATAGTAGAGGAGAGTAGCCTGTATTTTTATGTGCTTGCTGGTTGTGGTGCAATTTTTGGATGCAAAGTTCAGTTATCCTTTCTGTAAATTTATGTAAACTTGTTAACACTGTTCGTGTCATTTCTCGATTGCGCCCCTGGTGCATCGGCACAATACTGTTAATCCAATTTTCCGGCCGTTATATTTTGTTCTTTAACCCCTTAGGGACCCATGACGTACCGGCACGGTATGGTTCCAGAGTCCTTAAGGACCCATGACGTACCGGTACATCATCTATAGTTCCGATGACCGCGGCACCGGCGGGCGGTGATCAGAACACGGTGCCTGCTCAAATCATTGAGCATGCACCACGGCTAAATGCGCGGGGGGGGGGGGTCCTGCGGTTTGCGGCTTTTACCTGGTGCGGCGGCGGTGCCATCGGGTCCCCATAGGGCTGTGGGGGGGACCCGATGGCATGGAAGGCAGGGCGATTCCTTCCTTAGGCATCGCGCTGCCTTCCGGGGAAGAGCCTATGAGATCCAGCCCCCTGGATCTCACAGGCCTGAACCTGTATGAGTAATACACACAGTATTACTCATACAGCCAATGCATTCCAATACAGAAGTATTGGAATGCATTGTAAAGGATTAGACCCCCAAAAATTCAAGTCCCAAAGTGGGACAAAAAATAAAGTGAAAAAAAAGTTTATAAAATAAAGTTTCAAGTAAAATTAAACAAAAACATCCCCAAATAAAGTAAAAAAAATGGTAAAAAATAGGGGGTAAAAAATAAGTTTACATATTAGGTATCGCCGCGTCCGAATCGACTGGCTCTATAAACATATCACATGACCTAACCCCTCAGATGAACACCGTTAAAAAAAAAAAAAAAAAAACTGTGCTAAATAAACAATTTTTTGTCACCTTACATCACAAAAAGTGTAATAGCAAGCGATCAAAAAGTCATATGCACCCCAAAATAGTGCCAATCAGTCATCTCATCCCGCAAAACATGAGACCCTACCTAAGATAATCTCCCAAAAACTGAAAAAACTATGGCTCTCAGAATATAGAGACACTATAACATGTTTTTTTTTTGTTTCAATAATGATATTATTGTGTAAAACTTAAATAAAATAAAAAAGTATACATATTAGGTATCGCCGCATCCGTATCAACAGGCTCTATAAAAATATCACATGACCTAACCCCTCAGATGAACACCGTAAAAAAAAAAAAAAACTGTGCTAAATAAACCATTTTTTGTCACCTTACATCACAAAAAAGTATAAAAAGTTCCGTAGGCGGCACTCACCTGGTCAGTCTTGCAGTGAAAGCACAGATGGTGCTTGGAAGGGGCACCAGTTGCAAACTGTATAAAAATAAGACGGGATATCCAGCTTTCCAAAAAAGACGTTGTTCTTTATTCCAAAATGACACAGGATAAAAAACAATCCAACACAAAAAGTGTAATAGCAAGCGATCAAAAAGTCACACGCACCCTAAAATAGTGCCAATAAAACCATCATCTCATCCCGCAAAAATCATACCCTACCCAAGGTAATCGACTAAAAACTGAAAAAATTATTGCTCTCAGACTATGGAAACACTAAAACATGTTTTTTTTTGCTTCAAAAAAGAAATTGTGTAAAACTTACATAAATAAAAAAAAAGTATACATATTAGGTATCGCCGCATCCGTGACAACCTAGTCTATAAAAATATCACATGATCTAACCTGTCAGATGAATGTTGTAAATAACAAAAAATAAAAACGGTGCCAAAACAGCTATTTCTTGTTATCTTGCCCCACAAAAAGTGTAATATAGAGCAACCAAAAATCATATGTACCCTAAACTACAGGGTGGGCCATTTATATGGATACACCTTAATAAAATGGGAATGGTTGGTGATATTAACTTCCTGTTTGTGGCACATTAGTATATGTGAGGGGGGGAACTTTTCAAGATGGGTGGTGACCATGGCAGCCATTTTGAAGTCTGCCATTTTGAATCCAACTTTTGTTTTTTCGATAGGAAGAGGGTCATGTGACACATCAAACTTATTGGGAATTTCACAAGAAAAACAATGGTGTGCTTGGTTTTAACGTAACTTTATTCTTTCATGAGTTATTTACAAGTTTCTGACCACTTATAAAATGTGTTCAATGTGCTGCCCATTGTGTTGGATCGTAAAATGCAACCCTCTTCTCCCACTCTTCACACACTGATAGCAACACCGCAGGAGAAATGCTAGCACAGGCTTCCAGTATCCGTAGTTTCAGGTGCTGCACATCTCGTATCTTCACAGCATAGACAATTGCCTTCAGATGACCCCAAAGATAAAAGTCTAAAAAGGGTCAGATCGGGAGACCTTGGGGGCCATTCAACTGGCCCACGACGACCAATCCACTTTCCAGGAAACTGTTCATCTAGGAATGCTCGGACCTGACACCCATAATGTGGTGGTGCACTATCTTGCTGGAAAAACTCAGGGAACGTGCCAGCTTCAGTGCATAAAGAGGGAAACACATCATCATGTAGCAATTTCGCATATCCAGTGGCCTTGAGGTTTCCATTGATGAAGAATGGCCCCACTATCTTTGTACCCCATATACCACACCATACCATCAATTTTTTTGTTCCAACAGTCTTGGAGGGATCTATCCAATGTGGGTTAGTGTCAGACCAATAGTGGTGGTTTTGTTTGTTAACTTCACCATTCACATAAAAGTTTGCCTCATCAGTGAACAAAATCTTCTGCGTAAACTGAGGGTCCTGTTCCAATTTTTGTTTTGCCCATTCTGCAAATTCAGTGCGCCGATCTGGGTCATCCTCGTTGAGATGCTGCAGTAGCTGGAGTTTGTAAGGGTGCCATTTGTGAGTAGCTAATATCCGCAAAAGGGATGTTCGACTAATGCCACTCTCCAGTGACATGCGGCGAGTGCTACGCTGTGGGCTCTTGCTGAATGAAGCTAGGACAGCCACTGATGTTTCTTCATTAGAGACAGATTTCATTCGTCCACATTTTGGCAAATCCAACACTGAACCAGTTTCACAAAACTTAGCAAGCAGTTTGCTAACTGTAGCATAGGAGATGGGTGGTCTCGTAGGGTGTCTTGCATTGAAATCTGCTGCAATGACCCGGTTACTGCGTTCACCAGACATCAACACAATTTCTATTCGCTCCTCACGTGTTAACCTCAGCGACATGTCAATGGCTGTAAACAAAGAGAAACTTGTAAAATACTCATGAAAGAATAAAGTTACGTTAAAACCAAGCACACCATTGTTTTTCGTGTGAAATTCCCAATAAGTTTGATGTGTCACATGACCCTCTTCCTATTGAAAAAACAAAAGTTGGATTCAAAATGGCCAACTTCAAAATGGCCACCATGGTCACCACCCATCTTGAAAAGTTTCCCCCCTCACATATACTAATGTGCCACAAACAGGAAGTTAATATCACTAACCATTCCCATTTTATTAAGGTGTATCCATATAAATGTAGTACCAACAATACTGCCACCCTATCCCGTAGTTTCTAAAATGGGGCCACTTTCTTGGAGTTTCTACTCTAGGGGTGCATCAGGGGGGCTTCAATTGGGACATGGTGTCAAAAAAAACCAGTCCAGCAAAATCTGCCTTCCAAAAACTGTATTCCTTTCCTTCTGCACCCTGCCGTGTGCCCGTACAGCTGTTTACGACCACATATCTGGTGTTTCTGTAAACTGCAGAATCAGGGCCATAAATATAGAGTTTTGTTTGGCTGTTAACCCTTGCTTTGTTACTGGGAAAAATCTATTAAAATTGAAAATTTGCCCAAAAATTTAAATTCTGAAATTTCATCTCCATTTGCCAATAACTCTTGTGGAACATTTAAAGGGTTAACGACGTTTGTAAAATCAGTTTTGAATATCTTGAGGGGTGTAGTTTCTTAGATGGGGTCACTTTTATGGAGTTTCTACTCTAGGGGTGCATCAGGGGGGCTTTAAATGGGACATGGTGTAAAAAAAAAAAAAAACTGTCCAGCAAATTCTGCCTTCCAAAAACCGTATGTCATTCCTTTCCTTCTGCGCCCTGCCGTGTGCCCGTACAGTAGTTTACGACCACATATGGGGTGTTTCTGTAAACTACAGAATCAGGGCCATAAATATTACGTTTGGTTTGTTAACCCTTGCTTTGTAACTGGAAAAAATTATTAAAATGGAAAAATCGGCCAAAAAGTGAAATTTTGAAATTGTATCTCTATTTTCCATTAATTCTTGTGGAACACCTAAAGGCCCCTTTCAAACGGGCGAGTATTCCGCGCGGATGCAATGCGTGAGTTGAACGCATTGCACCCGCACTGAATACCGACCCATTCATTTCTATGGGTCTGTTCACATGAGCAGTGATTTTTCACGCATCACTTGTGCGTTTCGTGAAAATCGCAGCATGCTCTATATTCTGCATTTTTCACGCAACGCAGGCTGTTAACCCTTGCTTTGTAACTGGAAAAAAATTATTAAAATGGAAAATCTGCCAAAAAAGTGAAATTTTGAAATTGTATCTCTATTTTCAATTAATTCTTGTGGAACACCTAAAGGGTTAACAAAGTTTGTAAAATCAGTTTTGAATACTTTGAGGAGTGTAGTTTCTAGAATGGGGTCATTTTTGGGTGGTTTCTATTATGTAAGCTTCACAAAGTGACTTCAGACCTGAACTGGTCCTTAAAAAGTTGTTTTTTGAAAATTTCGGAGAAATTTCAAGATTTACTTCTAAACTTCTAAGCCTGGTAACATCCCCAAAAAATAAAATATAATTCCCAAAATGATCCTAACATGAAGTAGATATATGGGAAATGTAAAGTAATAACTATTTTTGTAGGTATTTATATGTATTATAGAAGTAGAGAAATTGAAACTTTTTGGCAAATTTGGTATTTTTTTTATAAATAAAAATGATTTTGTTTTACTTCATTTTACCAGTGTCATGAAGTACAATGTAGTAACATAGTAACATATTACATAAGGCCGAAAAAAGACATTTGTCCATCCAGTTCGGCCTGTTATCCTGCAAGTTGATCCAGAGGAAGGCAAAAAAAAACGGAGGTAGAAGCCAATTTTCCCCACTTTAGGGGAATAAAAAAATTCCTTCCCGACTCCAATCAGGCAATCAGAATAACTCCCTGGACCAGCTCTCTAGTAGCTATAGCCTGTAATATTATTACTCTCCAGAAATACATCCAGGCCCCTCTTGAATTCCTTTATTGTACTCACCATCACCACCTCCTCAGGCAGAGAGTTCCATAGTCTCACTGTTCTTACCGTAAAGAATGCTTTTCTATGTTTGTGTACAAACCTTCTTTCCTCCAGACGCAGAGGATGTCCCCTCGTCACAGTCACAGTCCTGGGGATAAATAAATGATGGGATAGATCTCTGTACTGACCCCTGATATATTTATACATAGTAATTAGATCTCCCCTCAGTCGTTTTTTTTCTAAAGTGAATAACCCTAATTTTGATAATCTTTCAGGGTACTGTAGTTGCCCCATTCCAGTTATTACTTTAGTTGCCCTCCTCTGGACCTTCTCCAGCTCTGCTATGTCTGCCTTGTTTACAGCCCAGAACTGTACACAGTACTCTATGTGTGGTCTGACTAGCGATTTGTAAAGTGGTAGGACTATGTTCTTATCACGGGCATCTATGCCCCTTCTGATGCAACCCATTATCTTATTGACCTTGGCAGCAGCTGCCTAACACTGTTTTTTGCAGCTTAGTTTGCTGTTTATTAAAATTCCTAGATCCTTTTCCATGTCAGTGTTACCGAGTGTTTTATCATTTAGTATGTACGGGTGACTTGCATTATTCCTTTCCATGTGCATAACCTTAAGCAAGCCTTCTACAAGATCATTAATAAATACACTGCTCAAAAAAATAAAGGGAACACAACAACACAATGTAACTCCAAGTCAATCACACTTCTGTGAATCAAACTGTCCACTTAGGAAGCAACACTGAGTGACAATCAATTTCACATGCTGTTATGCAAATAGGATAGACAACAGGTGGAAATTATAGGCAATTAGCAAGACACCCCCAATAAAGGAGTGGTTCTGCAGGTGGTGTCCACAGACCACTTCTCAGTTCCTATGCTTCCTGGCTGATGTTTTGGACACTTTTGAATGCTGGCGGTGCTTTCACTCTAGTGGTAGCATGAGACAGAGTCTACAACCCACACAAGTGGCTCAGGTAGTGCAGCTTATCCAGGATGGCACATCAATGCGAGCTGTGTCAAGAAGGTTTGCTGTGTCTGTCAGCGTAGTGTCCAGAGCATGGAGACGCTACCAGGAGACAGGCCAGTACATAAGGAGACGTGGAGGAGGCCGTAGGAGGGCAACAACCCAGCAGCAGGACCGCTACCTCCGCCTTTGTGCAAGGAGGAACAGGAGGAACACTGCCAGAGCCCTGCAAAATGAACTATAGCAGGCCACAAATGTGCATGTGTCTGCTCGAACGGTCTGAAACAGACTCCATGAGGGTTTTATGAGGGCCCGACGTCCACAGGTGGGGGTTGTGCTTACAGCCCAACACCGTGCAGGACGTTTGGCATTTGCCAGAGAACACCAAGATTGGCAAATTCGCCACTGGTGCCCTGTGCTCTTCACAGATGAAAGCAGGTTCACACTGAGCACGTGACAGACGTGACAGAGTCTGGAGACGCCGTGGAGAACGTTCTGCTGCCTGCAGCATGACCGGTTTGGCATTGGGTCAGTAATGGTGTGGGGTGGCATTTCTTTGGAGGGCCGCACAGCCCTCCATGTGCTCGCCAGAGGTAGCCTGACTGCCATTAGGTACCGAGATGAGATCCTCAGACCCCTTGTGAGACCATATGCTGGTGCGGTTGGCCCTGGGTTCCTCCTAATGCAAGACAATGCTAGACCTCATGTGCCTGGAGTGTGTCAGCAGTTCCTGCAAGACGAAGGCATTGATGCTATGGACTGGCCCGCCCGTTCCCCAGACCTGAATCCAATTGAGCACATCTGGGACATCATGTCTCGCTCTTTCCACCAACGTCACGTTGCACCACAGACTGTCCAGGAGTTGGCAGATGCTTTAGTCCAGGTCTGGGAGGAGATCCCTCAGGAGACCGTCCGCCACCTCATCAGGACCAAGCACAGGCATTGTAGGGAGGTCATACAGGCACATGGAGGCCATACATACTACTGAGCCTCATTTTGACTTGTTTTAAGGACATTACATCAAAGTTGGATTAGCCTGTAGTGTGTTTTTCCACTTTAATTTTGAGTGTGACTCCAAATCCAGACCTCCATGGGTTGAAAAATTTGATTTCCATTTTTTTATTTTTGTGTGATTTTGTTGTCAGCACATTCAACTATGTAAAGAACAAAGTATTTCAGAAGAATATTTAATTAACTCAGATCTAGGATGTGTTATTTTTGTGTTCCCTTTATTTTTTTGAGCAGTGTATATTGACGAAGAAACAATCTCAAATTGGCCTGGATAAGTCAAAGCGTTTTAAAGTTATCACCACATAAAGTGACACTGGTCAGATTTGCAAAAAATGGCCTAGTCCTGAAGGTGAAAATGAGCCCGGTCCTTAAGGGGTTAAAGTCAGTTTATAACATGGTTATAAGTGAAAATAATAGCATTCTTAATACAGAATGCTTACTAAAAAGTGGCTTGAGGGGTTAAAAAAAATATATATTTACTCACCTCATCCACTTGTTCGCGCAGCCGACATGTCTTCCTTCTTCTTTCAGGACCTGCCAAAGGACCTTTGATGACGTTCTTCATTCAGCAGGACCTGCGCTGACGTCACAGCGCTCACCACGTGGTAAGCGCGATTACGTCAAAGGTCCTTTGGCAGGTCCTGAAAGAAGAAGAAGAAAGAAGAAGATGCCGACTGCGCGAACAAGTGGATGAGGCAAGTTAATTGTTTTGAATTTTTTAACCCCTCATGCCCCATTTTAGTAAGCATTCTGTATTAAGAATGCAATTTTTTTCCCTTATAAAATAATAGAATCTACAGAACACCTAACCCAAACTTCAATGAAGAAGTCTGGGTACCACAATGCATTGCACTCGCGCAGAAAAATCTGAGCAACGCAATGCAATCGCAGTCAAAACGACTGAAATTGCATATGCACTCGCACAATTTTCCCTGATTGCAGACGCAATGCATCCGGACCTAATCCGGACTTGCTCGTCTGCAAGGGGCCTTAAATGGCAGAATTGTGCATCAGTCCTAAGTGAGTAAATGATCGCATGAAAAGGAATTTATACACAACCTTAGGCCACTTGCACACATTGTGGAATACAAAGCGCAGCATATTACACAAATCTCATGTACACTTTGCAGATTTTCTTTTTGCAAAAATTGACCTGCTGCATGGATTTTAAATCAAATAGCATGTCAATTCTGTTTCCGGTTTTAGCTGCAGATTTCACCCTTTTCTATGGAAGGGTGGTGTCATGGACGTTTTCGCGACAAGTGGCGGGAGATCTGTGAGACTGGCAACACATGGTTTGATCTGACAGATTTTCCCTGTGGATCAATAGGCGTCTGTGTTGTTTCTGGTATGGGCACACCTCTTGCCTCAGGTGTTGCTAATGTGGTCATTTAACCTTCCTTATTTATAGTTGCTTCTCCCACTATGCCGTGCGGTTTATAGCTTCAGTTTCAGTTGTGGATTGCTGGTGTGTGGATCTCAGTGGAGTTCCTGGTGTTTCCATAGCTCATTTGAAGTTAAGTCTTTCCTTTCCCTTTTTGTGTTTTGTTTGGGTTCTGTGTGTTGCTTTTCCATATTGTGTGTACTGAGCCTGAAGACTCCTGTTCGTCCTTCCATTTGGAGGAAAATGTAGTCTCGTCCCTGTCATTAGTACCAGGGTCCTATAGGTCTAGATAGGGCCCTAGGTATTCCTTTGTATGAACACACCTACCTCTGGGGTCTGTTCATACTGGTAGTCATTATGAAACCTACACAAAGGCCTCTCTGTCAAACTAGACAGCTACAATTACCACTTGTACAATATCCAGAATAGACTAAAACAAGCAAGTGGAAGTAATGTATCAAAAATATCGTTTATTATAAAATATAAAGTATGGGGAAACAACAGGATGGTATACAGTATACAGAAAAGCAAAGGGCCATGCAACACCAATCCATGCACCTATCGATCTGTGCAAGATAAGACACAGAGTAGTACAGCCAATAAACCGGGGCATTAGCTCTGGGACAACCGGAATGGCACAAAAGTGATCGCCACAATGGGGCTATGTGCAAGATTGCAGAAAATCGTGTCTGGTTGACCATGAGCTATCCCACACATCCCACAATACATAGGCAACAACACTGACCAATATGACAGTAAACCCTCAATTGGAGTAACTATCTAGATATCAAAAAAAAATTGGCGAGATAAACCTGAAGATACAGGACCCACCATGGATATACACTCACCTAAATAATTATTAGGAACACCTGTTCTATTTCTCATTAATGCAATTCTCTAGTCAACCAATCACATGGCAGTTGCTTCAATGCATTCAGGGGGGTGCTCCTGGTCAAGACAATCTCCTGAACTCCAAACTGAATGTCAGAATGGGAAAGAAAGGTGATTTAAGCAATTTTGAGCGTGGCATGGTTGTTGGTACCAGACGGGCCGGTCTGAGTATTTCACAATCTGCTCAGTTATTGGGATTTTCACGCACAACCATTTCTAGGGTTTACAAAGAATGGTGTGAAAAGGGAAAAACATCCAGTATGCGGCAGTCCTGTGGGCAAAAATGCCTTGTGGATGCTAGAGGTCATGTTTACAACCGAGGTATGCAGCAAAGCATTTGTGAAGCCACAACACGCACAACCTTGAGGCGGATGGGCTACAACAGCAGAAGACCCCACCGGGTACCACTCATCTCCACTACAAATAGGAAAAAGAGGCTACAATTTGCACGAGCTCACCAAAATTGGACTGTTGAAGACTGGAAAAATGTTGCCTGGTCTGATGAGTCTCGATTTCTGTTGAGACATTCGAATGGTAGAGTCCGAATTTGGCGTAAACAGAATGAGAACATGTATCCATCATGCCTTGTTACCACTGTGCAGGCTGGTGGTGGTGGTGTAATGGTGTCGGGGAGTTTTTCTGGGCACACTTTAGGCCCCTTAGTGCCATTTGGGCATCGTTAAAATGCCACGGGCTACCTGAGCATTGTTTCTGACCATGTCCTTCCCTTCATGACCACCATGTATCCATCCTCTGATGGCTACTTCCAGCAGGATAATGCACCATGTCACAAAGCTCGAATCATTTCAAATTGGTTTCTTGAACATGACAATGAGTTCACTGTACTAAAATGGCCCCCACAGTCACCAGATCTCAACCCAATAGAGCATCTTTGGGATGTGGTGGAACGGGAGCTTCGTGCCCTGGATGTGCATCCCTCAAATCTCCATCAACTGCAAGATGCTATCCTATAAATATGGGCCAACATTTCTAAAGAATGCTATCAGCACCTTGTGGAATCAATGCCACGTAGAATTAAGGCAGTTCTGAAGGCAAAAGGGGGTCCAACACCATATTAGTATGGTGTTCCTAATAATTCTTTAGGTGAGTGTATATGGAAGTGCCGTATGGGGATGCCAGGCTGTACTAAGCGCAGGACGTACCTGAAGACATGGTGAGTGGATGGATAACAGACCCTGACGAAGCCGCTGAGGTGAAACGCGCATTCAGGTCTCGCGCTCAGGGTCTGTTATCCATCCACTCACCATGTCTTCAGGTACGTCCTGCGCTTAGTACAGCCTGGCATCCCCATACGGCACTTCCATATATATCCATGGTGGGTCCTGTATCTTCAGGTTTATCTCGCCAATTTTTTTTTTTTATATCTAGATAGTTACTCCAATTGAGGGTTTACTGTCATATTGGTCAGTGTTGTTGCCTATATATTGTGGGATAGCTCATGGTCAACCAGACACGATTTTCTGCAATCTTGCACATAGCCCCATTGTGGCGATCACTTTTGTGCCATTCCGGTTGTCCCAGAGCTAATGCCCCAGTTTATTGGCTGTACTACTCTGTGTCTTATCTTGCACAGATCGATACATACTGGTAGTCAGTCAGGATCTTGGCTAGGGTTTTACTAGGAGGCGTCCTTCTTCCTTCCCTAGTTCTCAGGCCCGATTCCCTGTTCCCCCTTTCCCTCTTATGCTCGGTGTGGTGTATCCCTCCCACACCGAAGCATGACAGGTGGGATCTATGGCAAATCCGCACCAAAAACCGCAATTAGACATTGCAGATTTTGGTGCAGGTATGCTGTGGAAACACACATAAATCCGCACAGAAATTCATGCAGGTCTTATGTGCATTCTCCCGCACCCATGTACAGGAAGCCTTAGGGTGCTGCTGACACATGTTCCAGCTTTTTGATGCAGTTTTTTAAGCCAAAATCAGGTGTGGATCATAAGAGGAGAGAGAGTATTAAGGACAGATACAACTTCTCTTTTCCAAAACTGCATCAAAAAACCTGAACGTGTGTCAGCACCCTTAGAATCAAAATGCTTGCCTATCATTAGCTTTAAATCACTAAATGTGATAGTGTCATTAATGGCCTAAATGATCATCTACTCATCTAAATCCACCATTGAGTGAAACTGTTTGCCAAAAGTCCAGGCAAACAGAAAGTTAGAGCCAGGACAGGAAGTAGAATACATTATGTGACAAAAAATTACTGTGCATCCAGAAAACCATCCAAATGTTTTTCATAAAAGAAATGACAAAGAAAATTCACATATAGGCTTATAATATATGGTAAAAAAAAATTGATGGTAATGTTTCTAAGGTGTATTCTCATGTGATGGCAGTGTGCTGCACAGTCAAAAACTTTGTTACAAACCGCACCCATATTTGCAGCAAATTGTCACAGTACAGTATTGCAATGTTTTAACTGTGCTATTTTAAGAGCATGTTTCCACACGGCAAAAGTCCACTGCTATTTTGCTGCAGCAGGCCTGAACAGAATCCTCAGTGACAATATGAGCACCAAATCGTGCTGATTTTTCTGTGGATTTCCTGTAGATTTCACCCTTTGCATTGCAAACTGTGAAATCCATGGCTGATATCTGCAATATAAATAGACATACCACAAATCTAAAATCTGCACTGCATGTCATGTTATGTGCCAATTCCAGCCAGAGTGTGGATGAGATTTTTTACAATGTCATGCACTTTGCTGCTACTTTTGCATGCAGCGAATCTGCAATATTTACATCACATAATATAACCTTACATATAAATCATGTTAATAACACATGGCCAACAAAGCTAGTTACTCCGCTAGCAGTATGCTAATAAACCAGATGATACAACAGGATTCACAGCACGCCTGAATGAGATTTACCGTAAGCCTAAAAGGAAAATCAGCAGGTGCCAAACACAACATCAAAATACACAAAGAACTTGGCAGCCACAAGACTTAACAGTAAGCAGTACTGAACAAATATGAATAGCACCATACACCCCGCTTATAATTAAATGCTAAAACGTACTGAAAATACTAAATAGTGTACAGTATTTTGTACGACTGGTTAATGTATGTATCGTTAGTCTTAATACAAACAAAAACATACATACAGGAACATCATCCCTAATCTGGCTACACCTCAACTGGATATATTAGTATCTGAGCCATAAAGCCAAATTGCATCAGGCTGACAATGCACATTATATACTGTATGTGTCAGCCAAACCCACTGATTTGGACAGAACCAGCCAACCAGCTAATTTATATGTGGGCCTCCTGACTGCCCACCCCCCCCCCCCCCGCCTCCTTAACCCCTTAAGGACACGGCCATATTTCACCTTAAGGACCAGGCCATTTTTTGCAAATCTGACCAGTGTCACTTTATGTGTAAATAACTTTAAAACACTTTTACTTATCCAGGCCATTCTGAGATTGTTTTTTCGTCACATATTGTACTTCATGACACTGGTAAAATGGAGTAAAAAAAAAATACAAAATTTACCAAAAATTTGGAAAAATTTGCAAAATTTCCACATTTCTATTTCTCTACTTTTATAATGGATAGTAATACCGCCAAAAATAGTTATTACTTTACATTCCCCATATGTCTACTTCATGTTTGGATCATTTTGGGAATGCCATTTTATTTTTTAGGGACGTTACAAGGCTTAGACGTTTAGAAGCAAATCTTGAAATTTTTCAGAAAATTTATAAAACCCACTTTTTCAGGACCAGTTCAGGTCTGAAGTCACTTTGTGAGGCTTACATAATAGAAACCACGCAAAAATGAACCCATTTTACAAACTACACCCTTAAGGTATTCAAAACTGATTTTACAAACGTCGTTAACCCTTTAGGTGTTCCACAAGAATTAATGGAAAATAGAGATAACATTTCAAAATTTCACTTTTTTGGCAGATTTTCCATTTGAATACATTTTTTCCAGTTAAAAAACAAGAGTTAACAGCCAAACAAAACTCTATATTTATGGCCCTGATTCTTTAGTTTACAGAAACACCCCATATGTGGTCGTAAACTGCTGTACAGGCACACGGCAGGGCGCAGAAGGAAAGCAGATTTTGCTGGACTGTTTTTTTGACACCATGTCCCAATTGAAGCCCCCCTGATGCACCCCTAGAGTAGAAACTCCAAAAAAGTGACCCCATTTTGGAAAGTACGGGATAGGGTGACCGTAATGTTGGGACTATTTTAGGGTACATATGATTCTTGGTTACTCTATATTACACTTTTTGTGAGGCAAGGTAACAAGAAATAGCTGTTTTGGCACAGTTTTTATTTTTTGTTATTTACAACATTCATCTGAAAGGTTAGATTATGTGGTATTTTTATAGAGCAGGTTGTCAGGGACGCAACAATACCAAATATGACAACTTATTTTGTTATTTGTTTCAGTTTTACATAACAAAGCATTTAAAAAAAAAAAAAAAAAAGATTCTTTAGTGTCTCCACATTCTGAAAGCCATAGCTTTATTTATTTTTTGGGCGACTGTCTTGTGTAGGGGCTCATTTTTTTCGGGATGAGATGATGGTTTGATATGCACTATTTTAGGGTGCGTATGACTTTTTGATCGCTTGCTATTACACTTTTTGTGATGTAAGGTGACAAAAAATGGCTTTTTTACATTTTTTTTTTTTTTTTTTTTTACTGTATTCACCTGAGGGATTAGGTCATGTGATATTTTTATAGAGCAGGTTATTACGAGCGTGGCAATACATAATTTAAAAAAAGTAGACATATTGGATATCGCCGCGTCCGTAAGAACCTGCTCTATAAATATTACCTAACCCCTCAGGTGAACACCGTAAAAAAAAAAAAGTGTAAAAGCCATTTTTTGTCACCTTACATCACAAAAAGTGTAATGGCAAGCGATCAAAAAGTCATACGTACCGTAAAATACAGGGAGTGCAGAATTATTAGGCAAATGAGTATTTTGACCACATCATCCTCTTTATGCATGTTGTCTTACTCCAAGCTGTATAGGCTCGAAAGCCTACTACCAATTAAGCATATTAGGTGATGTGCATCTCTGTAATGAGAAGGGGTGTGGTCTAATGACATCAACACCCTATATTAGGTGTGCATAATTATTAGGCAACTTTGGCAAAATGAGTCAAAAGAAGGACTTGACAGGCTCAGAAAAGTCAAAAATAGTGAGATATCTTGCAGAGGGATGCAGCACTCTTAAAATTGCAAAGCTTCTGAAGCGTGATCATCGAACAATCAAGCGTTTCATTCAAAATAGTCAACAGGGTCGCAAGAAGCGTGTGGAAAAACCAAGGCGCAAAATAACTGACCATGAACTGAGAAAAGTCAAGCGTGCAGCTGCCAAGATGCCACTTGCCACCAGTTTGGCCATATTTCAGAGCTGCAACATCACTGGAGTGCCCAAAAGCACAAGGTGTGCAATACTCAGAGACATGGCCAAGGTAAGAAAGGCTGAAAGACGACCACCACTGAACAAGACACACAAGCTGAAACGTCAAGACTGGGCCAAGAAATATCTCAAGACTGATTTTTCTAAGGTTTTATGGACTGATGAAATGAGAGTGAGTCTTGATGGGCCAGATGGATGGGCCCGTGGCTGGATTGGTAAAGGGCAGAGAGCTCCAGTCTGACTCAGACGCCAGCAAGGTGGAGGTGGAGTACTGGTTTGGGCTGGTATCATCAAAGATGAGCTTGTGGGGCCTTTTCGGGTTGAGGATGGAGTCAAGCTCAACTCCCAGTCCTACTGCCAGTTTCTGGAAGACACCTTCTTCAAGCAGTGGTACAGGAAGAAGTCTGCATCCTTCAAGAAAAACATGATTTTCATGCAGGACAATGCTCCATCACACGCGTCCAAGTACTCCACAGCGTGGCTGGCAAGAAAGGGTATAAAAGAAGAAAATCTAATGACATGGCCTCCTTGTTCACCTGATCTGAACCCCATTGAGAATCTGTGGTCCATCATCAAATGTGAGATTTACAAGGAGGGAAAACAGTACACCTCTCTGAACAGTGTCTGGGAGGCTGTGGTTGCTGCTGCACGCAATGTTGATGGTGAACAGATCAAAACACTGACAGAATCCATGGATGGCAGGCTTTTGAGTGTCCTTGCAAAGAAAGGTGGCTATATTGGTCACTGATTTGTTTTTGTTTTGTTTTTGAATGTCAGAAATGTATATTTGTGAATGTTGAGATGTTATATTGGTTTCACTGGTAAAAATAAATAATTGAAATGGGTATATATTTGTTTTTTGTTAAGTTGCCTAATAATTATGCACAGTAATAGTCACCTGCACACACAGATATCCCCCTAAAATAGCTAAAACTAAAAACAAACTAAAAACTACTTCCAAAAATATTCAGCTTTGATATTAATGAGTTTTTTGGGTTCATTGAGAACATGGTTGTTGTTCAAAAATAAAATTAATCCTCAAAAACACAACTTGCCTCATAATTCTGCACTCCCTGTAGTGCCAATCAAACAGTCATCTCATCCGCAAAAATCATAACCTACCCAAGATAATCGCCCAAAAACTGAAAAAACTATGGCTCTCAGATTATGGAGACACTAAAACATGATTTTTTTGTTTCAAAAATGAAATCATTGTGTAAAACTTGCATAAATAAAATAAAGTAGACATATTAGGTAATTTTTACACAATTTTTTCATTTTTGAAACAAAAATAAATAAATCATGTTTTAGTGTCTCCATAGTCTGAGAGCCATAGTTATTTCAGTTTTTGGGCGATTATCTTGGGTAGTGTATAGAGTTGAGCGAACACCTGGATGTTCGGGTTCGACGAGTTCGGCCGAACTTTCGAAAAATGTTCGGGTTCGGGATCCGAACTCGACCCGAACTTCATCCCGAACCCGAACCCCATAGAAGTCAATGGGGACCCGAACTTTTGGGCACTAAAAAGGCTGTAAAACACACCCGGAAAGGGCTAGAGGGCTGCAAAAGGCAGCAAAATGTAGTTAAATCCCCTGCAAACAAATGTAGATAGGGAAATGATGAGTTAACATAAAATAAATAAAAATTAAACAATATTAATTGGAGTGAGGTCCCATAGCACAGAATCAGGCTTCAAGTCACCCACCAATGGAGAAGGTCACTTACTATTATTTTGACCACAGCACCCAGACAAAGGAGAGAGGTCCCACAGCAGAGAACCAGGCATCATATCACCCACCACAGGAGTAGGCCACCATTTAGTTACTTTGACCCCTACACCCAGACGGAGGAGAGAGGTTACACAGCAGAGAATCAGGCATTTAGATCACCCACCACAGGAGTAGGCCACCATTAAATCAGACCCCGGCAACCATGTCAGATGGCACAAGCATAAGCTTTATATCAATCAGCACAGGGGAAGGCGACTTTGACAGACTTTGACCCCTACACCCGGACGGAGGAGAGAGGTTTCAAAGCAGAGAATCAGGCATTTAGATCACCCACCACAGGAGTAGGCCCCAATTTAATGGGACCCCGGCAACCATGTCAGATGGCACAACCATCAGCTTCATATCAATCAGCACAGGAGAAGGCGACTTTGAAAGACTTTGACCCCTACACCCAGACGGAGGAGAGAGGTTTCACAGCAGAGAATCAGGCATTTAGATCACCCACCACAGGAGTAGGCCCCCATTGAATCAGACCCTGGCAACCATGTCAGATGGCACAACCATCAGCTTTATATCAATCAGCACAGGAGAAGGCGACTTTGAAAGACTTTGACCCCTACACCCAGATGGAGGAGAGAGGTTTCACAGCAGAGAATCAGGCATCATATCAACCACCACAGGAGAAGCCACCATTTAGTTACTTTGACCCCTGCACCCAGGAAGAGGAGAGAGGCCCCACAGCACATATTCTGGCATCATATCAGCCACCACAGGAGAAGCCACCATTGAGTTACTTTGACCCCCGCACCCAGGAAGAGGAGAGAGGCACCACAGCACATATTCTGGCATCATATCAGCCACCACAGGAGAAGCCACCATTGAGTTACTTTGACCCCCGCACCCAGGAAGAGGAGAGAGGCACCACAGCACATATTCTGGCATCATATCAGCCACCACAGGAGAAGCCACCATTGAGTTACTTTGACCCCTGCACCCAGGAAGAGGAGAGAGGCCCCACAGCACATATTCTGGCATCATATCAGCCACCACAGGAGAAGCCACCATTTAGTTACTTTGACCCCTTCACCCAAACAGAGGAGAGAGGTTCCACATCAGAGAATCAGGCATCATATCAACCACCACAGGAGTAGGCCACAATTTAATGGGACCCCGGCAACCATGTCAGATGGCACAACCATCAGCTTTATATCAATCAGCACAGGAGAAGGCGACTTTGAAAGACTTTGACCCCTACACCCAGACGGAGGAGAGAGGTTTCACAGCAGAGAATCAGGCATTTAGATCACCCACCACAGGAGTAGGCCCCCATTGAATCAGACCCTGGCAACCATGTCAGATGGCACAACCATCAGCTTTATATCAATCAGCACAGGAGAAGGCGACTTTGAAAGACTTTGACCCCTACACCCAGATGGAGGAGAGAGGTTTCACAGCAGAGAATCAGGCATCATATCAACCACCACAGGAGAAGCCACCATTTAGTTACTTTGACCCCTGCACCCAGGAAGAGGAGAGAGGCACCACAGCACATATTCTGGCATCATATCAGCCACCACAGGAGAAGCCACCATTGAGTTACTTTGACCCCCGCACCCAGGAAGAGGAGAGAGGCACCACAGCACATATTCTGGCATCATATCAGCCACCACAGGAGAAGCCACCATTGAGTTACTTTGACCCCCGCACCCAGGAAGAGGAGAGAGGCACCACAGCACATATTCAGGCATCATATCACACACCACAGGAGAAGGCCTCTTTCAGTGATTTAGGCCTTTAGACCCAGACAGAGGAGAGAGGCACCACAGCACATATTCTGGCATCATATCAGCCACCACAGGAGAAGCCACCATTTAGTTACTTTGACCCCTGCACCCAGGAAGAGGAGAGAGGTACCACAGCACATATTCTGGCATCATATCAGCCACCACAGGAGAAGCCACCATTTAGTTACTTTGACCCCTGCACCCAGGAAGAGGAGAGAGGCACCACAGCACATATTCTGGCATCATATCAGCCACCACAGGAGAAGCCACCATTTAGTTACTTTGACCCCTGCACCCAGGAAGAGGAGAGAGGCCCTACAGCACATATTCTGGCATCATATCAGCCACCACAGGAGAAGCCACCATTTAGTTACTTTGACCCCTGCACCCAGGAAGAGGAGAGAGGCACCACAGCACATATTCTGGCATCATATCAGCCACCACAGGAGAAGCCACCATTTAGTTACTTTGACCCCTTCACCCAAACAGAGGAGAGAGGTTCCACATCAGAGAATCAGGCATCATATCAACCACCACAGGAGTAGGCCACAATTTAGTTTCTTTGACCCCTGCACCCAGGAAGAGGAGAGAGGCCCCACAGCACATATTCTGGCATCATATCACACACCACAGGAGAAGGCCTCTTTCAGTGATTTAGGCCTTTGGACCCAGACAGAGGAGAGAGGTCAGAGATTAGCTTCATATCCCCCAGCACAGCAGAAGACCGCTTTATTTGACTTAGGCCTCAGCACCCAGACAGAAGACAGAGGTAGCATGGCAGAGGTTATGGCTTCATGTCACCCGTTAGTTTAACCGGCCACTTTCATCTGGTTAGGCCCCGGCGCCCAGACAGAGAAGAGTTTCATTCAACTGTGGGTTTCATAAAATTTGTATCAAATAAAGAAGTGGCCCGTAGCACAACAAGACATGTTTTAGGCAGTTAATAAGGACTACTCTGCACAAGGGAGGGACAGGTCCTGTGGGATCCATGCCTGGTTCATCTTTATGAAGGTCAGCTTGTCCACGTTGGCTGTGGACAGGCGGCTGCGCTTGTCAGTAATGACGCCCCCTGCCGTGCTGAATACGCGTTCAGATAAAACGCTGGCCGCCGGGCAGGAAAGCACCTCCAAGGCATAACATGCTAACTCTGGCCACGTGGACAATTTCGAAACCCAGTAGTTGAATGGGCCGAACCATCCGTCAGGATGTGGAGGGGTGTGCAGACATACTGTTCAACCATGTTAGTAAAATGCTGCCTCCTGCTAACACGTTCCGTATCAGGTGTCGGTGCAGATAGCTGTGGCGTGGAGACAAAACTTTTCCACATTTCTGCCATGCTAACCCTGCCCTCAGATGAGCTGGCCGTAACACAGCTGCGTTGGCGACCTCTTGCCACTCCTCTGCCTTCACCTTCCACCTGTTCCCCTGTGACATGTGGGAATGCTCTCAAGAGCGCCTCTATCAGCGTGCGCTTGTACTCGCGCATCTTACGGTCGCGCTCCAGTTCAGGAATTAAAGTGGGCACATTGTCTTTATACCGGGGATCCAGCAGGGTGGCCACCCAGTAGTCTGCACACGTTAAAACGTGGGCAACTCTGCTGTCGTTGCGCAGGCATTGGAGCATATATTCGCTCATGTGGGCCAGGCTACCCATGGGTAAGGACAAGCTGTCCTCTGTGGGAGGCGTATCGTCATCGTCCACCGTATCCCCCCAGCCACGCACCAGTGATGGGCCTGGGCTGCCACCCCGCTGTGAACTTGCGTCATCCTCGTCCCCCTCCACCTCCTCCTCCTCATCCTCCTCGTCCTCCAGTACAGTGCCTTGGCTGGCGACTTGTGAACCTGTCCTCTGCTGCTTAAACAAACCTCCCTCTGAGCCACTTCGAACAGACTGGCCCGAAAGTGTTAGAAACGAGCCCTCATCCTCCTCCTCCTCCTCCACCTGGGCCACCTCCTCTAACATCATTGCCCTAAGTGTTTTCTCAAGGAGACATAGAAGTGGTATTGTAACGCTGATAACAGTGTCATCGCCACTGGCCATGTTGGTGGAGTACTCGAAACAGCGCAGCAGGGCACACAGGTCTCGCATGGAGGCCCAATCATTGGTGGTGAAGTGGTGCTGTTCGGCAGTACGACTGACGCGAGCGTGCTGCAGCTGAAACTCCACTATGGCCTGCTGCTGCTCGCACAGTCTCTCCAGCATGTGCAAGGTGGAGTTCCACCGGGTGGGCACGTCGCATATGAGGCGGTGAGCGGGAAGGCCGAAGTTCCGCTGTAGCGCAGACAGGCGAGCAGCGGCAGGATGTGAACGGCGGAAGCGCGCACAGACGGCCCGCACTTTATGCAGCAGCTCTGACATGTTGGGGTAGTGGTGAATGAACCTCTGCACCACCAAGTTCAGCACATGCGCCAGGCAAGGGATGTGCGTCAAACCGGCTAGTCCCAGAGCTGCCACGAGATTTCGCATACCACCAGGCCTGGCTTGAGGCCCACCGGCAGAAACCACTCGTCGGTCTGTTGTTCAATACCCCGCCACAACTCCTTTGCGCTGTGGGGCCTGTCCCCCAAACATATGAGTTTCAGAATGGCCTGCTGACGTTTACCCCGGGCTGTGCTGAAGTTGGTGGTGAAGGTGTGTGGCTGACCGGATGAGCTGGTGGAAGCAGTGGAGGAGGAAGCCGAGTAGGAGGAGGAGGCTACAGGAGGCAGAGAATGATGCCCTGCGATCCTAGGGGGCGGAAGGACGTGCGCCAAGGAACTGTCCGCCGGGGGCCCAGCCGCCACTACATTCATCCAGTGTGCAGTTAGTGAGATATAGCGTCCCTGGCCGTGCTTACTGGTCCACGTATCTGTGGTTAGGTGGACCTTGCCACAAATGGCGTTGCGCAGTGCACACTTGATTTTATCGGACACTTGCATGTGCAGGGAAGGCACGGCTGTCTTGGAGAAGTAGTGGCGGCTGGGAACCACATACTGCGGGACAGCCATGGCCATCAGCTGTTTGAAGCTGTCTGTGTCCACCAGCCGGAATGACAGCATTTCAAAGGCCAGCAGTTTAGAAATGCTGGCGTTCAGGCCAAGGGCTCGAGGGTGACTCGGGGGGAATTTGCGCTTCCTCTCTAAGGTTTGAGATATTGAGAGCTGAACGCTGCTGTGTGATATAGTGGAGACGCTAGTTGACGGTGGCGGTGGTGGTGGTGTCGGTGGCACATCCTCTGTTTGCTGCTCGGCAGGTGGCAACATTCCTCTCAAGGCGGAAGCCGAGGCAGCAGCGGTAGAGGGAGCAGGGGGAGCCTCAGCGAGTGCCTGGTTTTTAAGGTGTGTACCCCACTGCAGTTCATGCTTTGCATGTAGATGCCTGGTCATGCAGGTTGTGCTGAGGTTCAGAACGTTAATGCCTCGCCTCAGGCTCTGATGGCAGAGCGTGCAAGTCACTCGGGTCTTGTCGGTAGGACATTGTTTAAAGAAGTGCCATGCCAGGGAACTCTTTGAAGCTGCCTTTGTGGGGCTGGGTCCCTGTTGGCGATGTCCAGTAGCAGGCGAACTCTGAGGGCGGCGGCTCGTCTGCTTTGGCCCCCTGCTCCCTCTTTGGCTTCGCTGTTGTCTCGGTCTCACCACTACCTCTTCCTCTGAACTGTGAAAGTCATCGCCACGACCTTCAGTCCATGTGGGGTCTAAGACCTCATCGTCCTCTGCATCGTCTTCCACCCAGTCTCCCTCCCTGACCTCCTCCTGTTCAGTCTGCACACTGCAAAAAGACGCGGCAGTGGGCACCTGTGTTTCGTCATCATCAGAGAGTCGGTGACTCTGCTGTGGTGGTATTCCCATGTCCTCTTCATCTGGAGACATAAGTGGTTGTGCGTCAGTGCATGGTATGTCTTCCTCCACTGGGGAAGGGCTAGGTGGACGCCCCTGGGAAACCCTGGAAGCAGAGTCTTCAAACAGAAGAAGAGACTGCTGCATAACTTGTGGCTCAGACCGTTTCCCTGATATGCTTGGGGGTGATGTGACAGACTGATGGGCTTGGTTTTCAGGTGCCACCTGTGCGCTTTCCGCAGAAGACTGGGTGGAAGACCATGTGGTGAACGTGCTGGAAGCACTGTCGGCCACCCAATCGATTAATGCCTGTACCTGCTCAGGCCTTACCATCCTAAGAGCGGCATTGGGCCCCACGAGATATTGCGGTACATTCTGCCGGCTAGTTGAGGGAGTTCGTTCCCTACTGTGTGCGCCTGGGGCCGAACGGCCACGTCCTCTACCAGCAACAGAGGCTCCACGGACACCACCACGACCGCGTCCTCGTCCCTTAATAGTATTTTTCTTCATTGTTGCGATTCAACTCGCACCACAATGAAATATATTATTTTTTATAAGCAAAATCCCCTCACTGGAATACTTTTAGTCTTTTGACTGTATGGATTACAGATGGAATGACTGTTATATGTGAGTACCGCTTTCTTTGACAGATTCTAGTATGGGTACATATATGTTTTCCCAACCCCAGCACATTAGTTTGCTAATTCCAGATGTATGAAACGCAGGCCTAACTGTATCTAGTATATTGAACGCCAGATAAACTAACTTGGCCTTTTTTAAATAAAAAAAATTCCCTCACTGGAATACTTTCAGTCTTTTGACTGTATGGATTACAGATGGAATGACTGTTATATGTGAGTACCGCTTTCTTTGACAGATTCTAGTATGGGTACATATATGTTTTCCCAACCCCAGCACATTAGTTTGCTAATTCCAGATGTATGAAACGCAGGCCTAACTGTATCTAGTATATTGAACGCCAGATAAACTAACTTGGCCTTTTTTAAATAAAAAAAATTCCCTCACTGGAATACTTTCAGTCTTTTGACTGTATGGATTACAGATGGAATGACTGTTATATGTGAGTACCGCTTTCTTTGACAGATTCTAGTATGGGTACATATATGTTTTCCCAACCCCAGCACATTAGTTTGCTAATTCCAGATGTATGAAACGCAGGCCTAACTGTATCTAGTATATTGAACGCCAGATAAACTAACTTGGCCTTTTTTAAATAAAAAAAATTCCCTCACTGGAATACTTTCAGTCTTTTGACTGTATGGATTACAGATGGAATGACTGTTATATGTGAGTACCGCTTTCTTTGACAGATTCTAGTATGGGTACATATATGTTTTCCCAACCCCAGCACATTAGTTTGCTAATTCCAGATGTATGAAACGCAGGCCTAACTGTATCTAGTATATTGAACGCCAGATAAACTAACTTGGCCTTTTTTAAATAAAAAAAAAATTCCCTCACTGGAATACTTTATGGCTTTTCACTGTATGGATTACAGGTGGACTGGTATTAGTAGGGGTGACACAAGCACACCCAAGTCCCTGATGTAGGATTTCTATGGCACAGACCACTATTACAAGTGATTAATGGACGTTGGGAGAGATTGTGCTGCAGCACTAGTCCCAAGATGGCCGCCGCCTATCAGCCCAGTAACATGTGCCACAAAATGGTCTGCACAACCTTTAAAAAAAATAGCCTTGGACTGTGCTGCTAAATCGCTATTGGTCTGAATCCCAGGTGTAGATGTCTGACTTGTTTGGAGCTTTGGAATGCACACTGTGGCAGCTTCTGCTGCAGCACTACAAGTCGCAAAATGGCGGCCGGCGGTCAGCCCAGGTACATGTGGATGGAAAAATCACTCTGGCCACTCTAAAAATAGCCAATCCCTATCAAAAAAGCAGCTCAGCTGCAGTTGTTCAGATGAATCACAGGTGGAGGAGAGAAATTTGCTTCCAGTTATTCAATTATCCCTGCCTATTCTCGCCCTAGCATCAGCTGCGTCTATCCCTGTTCTATTCACATCGGGAGTGAGCACGTCCCGACGTGCGCACAAGCTTATAAAGAGGCTGAGTCACATGCTGCACTTGGCCAATCACAGCCTTGCCAATAGTAGGCATGGCTGCGATGGCATCTTAGGGCAAGTAGTATGATGCATGTTGATTGGCTGCTTTGCAGCCTTTCAAAATGCGCCAAAATACATGCCGAACGACGAACCCGAACCCGAACTTTTACGAAAAAGTTCGGGTTCGGGTCCGTGTCACGAACACCCCAAAATTCGGTACGGACCCGAACTATGCTCGAACTGTTCGCTCAACACTAGTAGTGTATGATTTTTGCGGGATGAGATGACGGTTTGATTTGCACTATTTTTGGGTGCGTACAACTTTTTGATCGCTTGCCATTACACTTTTTGTGATGTAAGGTGACAAAAATGGATTTTTTTTTACACAGTTTTTATTTTATTTATTTTATGGTATTTATCGAACAGGGTGCATCGTGTGATATATTTATAGAGCTGGTCATTACAGACGCGGCGATACCTAATATGTGTGGTTTTTTTCAGTTTTTTATTATAAAATAAGGGGAAAGGGACTTTTTTTTTTTACTTTACTTTATTTCTGATGTTCACTTTTGGGGGTCTGATCCCCTCTGCAATGCATTACAATACATTTGTATTGTAATGCATTGCCTGTTCGTGTACTACAGTGAGTAGTACACAAACAGGTTGCCTAGGAGAACCAGCCTGAGGCTGGATCTCCTCGGCTCCTGTAGAAGGCAGTGATCGGAAATACACAGGGTGTACAGGTACGCCCTGTGTCTTTAAGTATCGGGACATCAGGGCGTACCTGTACGCCCTGTGTCGGTAACAGGTTAAAAAAGTTTTCTAATTTGCATCGACAACCTTTAAAATAATCATTTATGAAGGTCGCTGTAATTTGGTAATGTATTTCTTTTACCTTTATTGCTGCTTTCTTCTGTACTGGGCTGTAGTCACATGACCATGTCCATGCAGCTCTTTCCTATTATGTTATGTCCATAAGCGTGTCAAAGCAGCAACAAGGGCAGTGATAGGTGAGTATCTATGTAAGTAGGGTTGCGTCGCTAGGGGTGGTGCTGGAGCAACAATGGGAAGATGTACATGAGGTAAGCAAATACAGTGCATGAGCATATCTGTTAACCGCCTAACGCAGGATCGCGTTCCGGAGGCGGCTCACCCAGGCAGAGTCACGCATATAGGCGTCATCTCGCGAGACGCGAGATTTCCTGTGAACGCGCGCACACAGCCGCGCGCGTTCACAGGAACTGCAGGTAAGCGAGTGGATCTACAGCCTGTCAGCAGCGATCGTTCGCTGGCAGGCTGTAGATGCGATTTTTTTTAACCCCTAACAGGTATATTAGACGCTGTTTTGATAACAGCGTCTAATATACCTGCTACCTGGTCCTCTGGTGGTCGCTTTTGCTTGGATCGACCACCAGAGGACACAGGCAGCTCTGTAATAAGTAGCACCAAGCACCACACTACACTACACCCCCCCTGTCACTTATTAACCCCTATTAACCCCTGATCACCCCATATAGACTCCCTGATCATCCCCCTGTAAGCCTCCATTCAGACGTCCGTATGTGTTTTGCGGATCCGATCCATGGATTCGTGGATCCGCAAAACACATACGGACCTCTGAATGGAGCCTTACAGCGGGGTGATCAATGACAGGGGGGTGATCACCCCATATAGACCCCCTGTCATTGATCACCCCCCTGTAAGGCTCCATTCAGACGTCCGTATGTGTTTTACGGATCCATGGATCGGATCCGCAAAACACATACAGATGTCTGAATGGAGCCTTACAGGGGGGGTGATCACCCCATATAGACTCCCTGATCACCCCCCTGTGATTGATCACCCCCCTACAAGGCTCAATTCAGATGTCCGTATGTGGTTTGCGGATCCGATCCATGGATCTGTGGATCCGCAAAACACATACGGACGTCTGAATGGAGCCTTAAAGGGGAGTGATCAATGACAGGGGGGTGATCACCTCATATAGACTCCCTGATCACCCCCCTGTCCTTGATCACCCCCCTGTAAGGCTCCATTCAGATGTCCGTATGTGTTTTACGGATCCACGGATCGGATCCGCAAAACACATACGGATGTCTGAATGGAGCTTTACAGGGGGGTGATCAATGACGGGGGTGTGATCACCCCATATAGACTCCCTGATCACCCCCCTGTCATTGATCACCCCCCTGTAAGGCTCCATTCAGAGGTCCGTATGTGTTTTGCGGATCCACGGATCCATGGATCGGATCCGCAAAACACATACGGACCTCTGAATGGAGCCTTACAGGGGGGTGATCAATCACAGGGGGGTGATCAGGGAGTCTATATGGGGTGATAACCCCCCCGTCATTGATCACCCCCCTGTAAGGCTCCATTCAGACGTCCGTATGTGTTTTGCGGATCCGCAAAACACGGACACCGCGGATCCGCAAAACACATACTGACGTCTGAATGGAGCCTTACAGGGGAGTGATCAATGACAGGGGGGTGATCACCTCATATAGACTCCCTGATCACCCCCCTGTCATTGATCACCCCCCTGTAAGGCTCCATTCAGACATTTTTTGGGCACAAGTTAGCGGAAATTGTTTTTTTTGTTTTTTTTTACAAAGTCTCATATTCCACTAACTTGTGATAAAAAATAAAATCTCACATGAACTCATCATATTCCTCACGGAATCCAAATGCGTAAAAATTTTTAGACATTTATATTCCAGACTTCTTCTCACGCTTTAGGGCCCCTAAAATGCCAGGGCAGTATAAATACCCCACATGTGACCCCATTTCGGAAAGAAGACACCCCAAGGTATTCGCTGAGGGGCATATTGAGTCCAGGAAAGATTGAACTTTTTGTCCCAAGTTAGCGGAAAGGGAGACTTTGTGAGAAAAAAAATATATATCAATTTCCACTAACTTGTGGCAAAAAAAAATATCTGCTATGAACTCGCCATGCCCCTCATTGATTACCTTGGGGTGTCTTCTTTCCAAATTGGGGTCACATGTGGGGTATTTATACTGCCCTGGCATTTTAGGGGCCCTAAATCCTGAGAAGAAGTCTGGGATCCAAATGTCTAAAAATGCCCTCCTAAAAGGAATTTGGGCCCCTTTGCGGCCCTAGGCTGCAAAAAAGTGTCACACATGTGGTATCGCCGTACTCAGGAGAAGTTGGGCAATGTTTTTTGGGGTGTCTTTTTTACACATGCCCATGCTGGGTGAGATAAATATCTCTGTCAAATGACAACTTTGTATAATAAAATGGGAAAAGTTATCTTTTAGAGAGATATTTCTCTCACCCAGCATGGATATTTGTAAAATGACACCCCAAAACACATTGCCCAACTTCTCCTGAGTACGGCGATACCACATGTGTGACACTTTTTTGCAGCCTAGGTGGGCAAAGGGGCCCACATTCCAAAGAGCACCTTTCGGATTTCACAGGGCATTTTTTACACATTTTGATTTCAAACTACTTCTCACACATTAGGGCCCCTAAAATTCCAGGGCAGTATAACTACCCCACAAGTGACCCCATTTTGGAAAGAAGACACCCCAAGGTATTTTCTGATGGACATAGTGAGTTCATGGAAGTTTTTATTTTTTGTCACAAGTTAGTGGAATATGAGACTTTGCAAGGGGAAAAAAAAAATCATCATTTTCCGTTAACTTGTGACAAAAAATAAAAAGTTCTATGAACTCACTATGCCCATCAGTGAATACCTTACGGTGTCTACTTTCCGAAATGGGGTTTTTCTACTGTCTGGGCATTGTAGAACCTCAGGAAACATGACAGGTGCTCAGAAAGTCAGAGCTGCTTCAAAAAGCGAAATTCACATTTTTGTACCATAGTTTGTAAATGCTATAACTTTTACCCAAACCATTTAAAAAATATATATATAATAGATTGGTGGTTGGCTCACACTCAGGTGGTTATGGGCAGGTGCTACTAACTCACAACTTGGGTGCCCGGACCCAAAAAGATTTGTAAATGATAGAAAAAGAAAGGAGTGAGCACTCGCACCATCTAGACCATAGGATATATTTAATAAATGGTATGCAATAAATCAATCACATCAACATTCAAATGCAATAAAATTTCATAAAATAATGGTTGGTGCCAACATAAAATAACACTGACGAATGGTAGTTGTGCAATCCTTGCGTACTTAGTTTTTAAAACTAGCACTTTATGCCGCGTAGAGTTGCATAGTAGAAGAACCACTCTGAATAGTGGTAATACCGCAGACCGCAGTCGACAGTTCTAATATCCCAGTGAGAAGTACATATAACTCCAAGTTAATATTCAAGTGTCCTCGTGCATATAGATATGTCTTCCAGTATGACAGTCTCTCCACAATTAATCCGATATAACCACACAGGGCTATAGATAGCACGCCACTAAGTATACAGTTCAGGTTCCTACCTTATCCCAAATTGTTCCAAATTGTTCCACGCTGAGCCGTCCTACCACGAGAAGCGAGTGATGCCGGCTGCTTCGGCGTCTCACGTCGCAGATCTCGGGTTGCTGACGTCACGGTATCGCGGGATCACAAAATTCGGCTGATAGGAATAATAAATCGTTGGTGGAACCTCTAGTTATCTCCTGTATCCTAGAGCGGTATTATTGGGATTCCTTATCGCATGGCCATGCAATGTCTTTCATCAGGATCCAGTGGGTTAGGTGGGCGCTTCTCTTCCAGTCACCAGACGCGTTTCGGGGCATCTACACCCCTTCCTCAGTGGTAAAAGCGCAAGTCCTCCTTCTCCACCTTTTATAGTCCATTCGGTATTCCGAAAAATCCGGATTTTGGACATATATACTCCATTGCGGTTTTCATGCGGTAGCATTGCCGTTTTTTCAACCTAGTTGCGTTTTTTCATAAGTTAGGTTGAAAACACAGTGGGATTGACGAATACCCCAATCATAAGTTAAAACAACATTTTAATACAACATTTTAAAACAACATTTTAAAACAACATGAGTTAAAACATATATTAGATATATTAAAATGTTGTTTTAACTTCTGATTGGGGTATTCGTCAATCCCACTGTGTTTTCAACCAAACTTATGAAAAAACGCAACTAGGTTGAAAAAACCGCAATGCTACCGCATGAAAACCGCAATGGAGTATATATGTCCAAAATCCGTATTTTTCGGAATACCGAATGGACTATAAAAGGTGGAGAAGGAGGACTTGCGCTTTTACCACTGAGGAAGGGGTGTAGACGCCCCGAAACGCGTCTGGTGACTGGAAGAGAAGCGCCCACCTAACCCACTGGATCCTGATGAAAGACATTGCATGGCCATGCGATAAGGAATCCCAATAATACCGCTCTAGGATACAGGAGAAAACTACAGGTTCCACCAACGATTTAATATTCCTATCAGCCGAATTTTGTGATCCCGCGATACCGTGACGTCAGCAACCCGAGATCTGCGACGTGAGACGCCGAAGCAGCCGTCATCACTCGCTTCTCGTGGTAGGACGGCTCAGCGTGGAACAATTTGGGATAAGGTAGGAACCTGAACTGTATACTTAGTGGCGTGCTATCTATAGCCCTGTGCGGTTATATCGGATTAATTGTGGAGAGACTGTCATACTGGAAGACATATCTATATGCACGAGGACACTTGAATATTAACTTGGAGTTATATGTACTTCTCACTGGGATATTAGAACTGCCGACTGCGGTCTGTGGTATTACCACTATTCAGAGTGGTTCTTCTACTATGCAACTCTACGCGGCATAAAGTGCTAATTTTAAAAACTAAGTACGCAAGGATTGCACAACTACCATTCGTCAGTGTTATTTTATGTTGGTACCAACCATTATTTTATGAAATTTTATTGCATTTGAATGTTGATGTGATTGATTTATTGTATACCATTTATTAAATATATCCTATGGTCCAGATGGTGTGAGTGCTCACTCCTTTCTTTTTCTATCATTTTTTTTTACCCAAACATTTTTTTTTTATCAAAGACATGTAGAACAATAAATTTAAAGAAAAATTTATATATAGATGTCTTTTTTTGAAAAATTTTACAACTGAAAGTGAAAAATTTCGGTAAATTTCGATTAATAACAAAAAAAGTAAATATGTCAGCAGCAATGAAATACCACCAAATGAAAGCTCTATTAGTGAGAAGAAAAGGAGGTAAAATTCATTTGGGTGGTAAGTTGCATGACCGAGCAATAAACGGTGAAAGTAGTGTAGTGCAGAAGTGTAAAAAGTGGTCTGGTCATTAAGGGTGTTTAAAGGGTTTCTGTCACCCCATTAAACCGTTTTTTTTTTTTTCCTTTACTAATAATCCCTATAGTGCGATCTCATGATACATAAGCAAATTAATCATTTTGGTTCAGTAGAATTCTCTAAAAATCGATTTTTAAAATATGCTAATTACCTTGCTACCAGCAAGTAGGGCGGCTACTTGCTGGTAGCAGCCGCATCCTCCGATGGTAATGACGCCCCCTCGGCATGCTGATTGACAGGGCCAGGGAAGGGAATCGTTCTCTGCTGGCGCTGTTAGAATTTGAAATCTCGCGCCTGCGCCGTACCTGTCTTCAATCGGCGCAGGCGCACTGAGAGGCGGCCGCTCGCTCGACCGCTCCATCCTCAATTCGCCTGCGTCGATGACGTCATCAAGTACACCCAGAAGAGAAGACGCCGGCATCGCTGGAAGGAGGCGGAGAGTCTGGTGACGTCGCTGGATGCTCGAATCAGGTAAGTATGTACATAATAAGCATGCTGCCACAAAAACCACCAACGAAATGGGAATAAATAATTTTATAAAAATGACAGTTATTAACACTATACCACCAACGATTATTAATAATAAATCTCTTCCGGGTGTACTTGATGACGTCATCGACGCAGGCGCATTGAGGATGGAGCGGTCGAGAGAGCGGCCGCCTCTCAGTGCGCCTGCGCCGATTGAAGACCGGTACGGCGCAGGCGCGAGATTTCAAATTCTAACAGCGCCAGCAGAGAACGATTCCCTTCCCTGGCACTGTCAATCAGCATGCCGAGGGGGCGTCATTACCATCGGAGGATGCGGCTGCTACCAGCAAGTAGCCGCCCTACTTGCTGGTAGCAAGGTAATTAGCATATTTTAAAAATCGATTTTTAGCAAATTCTACTGAACCAAAATGATTAATTTGCTTATGTATCATGAGATCGCACTATAGGGAATATTAGTAAAGAAAAAAAAAAAACGGTTTAATGGGGTGACAGAAACCCTTTAACCACCTCAGCCCCCAGTGCTTAAACACCCTGAAAGACCAGGCCACTTTTTACACTTCTGACCTACACTACTTTCACCGTTTATTGCTCGGTCATGCAACTTACCACCCAAATGAATTTTACCTCCTTTTCTTCTCACTAATAGAGCTTTCATTTGGTGGTATTTCATTGCTGCTGACATTTTTACTTTTTTTGTTATTAATCGAAATTTAACGATTTTTTTGCAAAAAAATGACATTTTTCACTTTCAGTTGTAAAATTTTGCAAAAAAAACGAGATCTATATGGAAATTTTGCTCTAAATTTATAGTTCTACATGTCTTTGATAAAAAAAAAATGTTTGGGTAAAAAAAAAATGGTTTGGGTAAAAGTTATAGCGTTTACAAACTATGGTACAAAAATGTGAATTTCCGCTTTTTGAAGCCGCTCTGACTTTCTGAGCACCTGTCATGTTTCCTGGGGTTCTACAATGCCCAGACAGTACAAATGTAGTATACGGGAGTTGTAATACCCGTTACTACCAAAGGTCACTTGGTGTGCTGTCGTCCCTCTTAATTATGGGAAGTTGCTATATGTCAGTTTTATAAGATGTAATGTAATGTGTGTATTTTCCTGTCACTGAAACTTGCACTTACAGGCCTGCTAGGGGTGTCATTCCTACTTCTAGTCCATAGAGGGAGCTAGGGAGCCCTAGTTTATATAAAGCCCAGTCAGGGAAGTGCAAAGGAGACGGAGTCTAGTGTCTGTAATCTACAGTTGGAGTTTAGACAATGTCTGAGACAAGTCCAGGCCTGAAGCCTGCTGTTCAGGAGAAGATTCCCTCCTGAATACCCATATGCAGAAGCAGGAACATCTTAGCCTAAGGGCCTGAGGAACCATTCAGAAGCTAGGAGAGACTGAGGCAAAGATCAGAGGAGCCAGAGGTACTGAGAGAAACAGAGGAGGTACTTATTTAAGCCATAATCAAGGATATAAAGCCAGACTTAGGTTAATGGGCCTTGGTGAAGAATTGCTACATTCCAGGATCAGACAGAGTTAGAGTGCAAGCTCCTTTGCTGCAAGTCCTGTGTTCAACACTCTGTAATTACCCTGCTGTACTGAATTGCCTGCATCGACCGAATTGCAAAATCGACTGTATGCTGAGGAACGGCGTTTCCAATATTGTCTCTGCCTGCAACCTACTAAAGTTGGAGTTCTGTTTTAAGACTACGTTTCCTCCATTTATTCCTGCATCCGCAAACGGCGTGCCACCGTTTACTTGGCACTGGCGTCACGAACTATTCCTTACCTATACCTGCCCTTGCAGAGAGTCAGCCGTACCAGGTTAGTGTCTATTGCACTACATCACCCAGAAACACCTATTGCACACAACTTGAGTACGCTGCACCTCTCTTTTGGCGTTTCACGAACAGGATACGCACGCTTTCTAGTGAAGAAGCGTGAACTTTGTGCCTTATACCGTTGCCCTGTGACCAAAGTGACATTTTCCTGTTTTATTCAAGTGGACTTTGTGGATTAAAAATCATACCCAAAGTGTGTCAAAAACTTCTAAAAAGCGCTGTACAGTATTGCGCTGCACAGAGGAAGAAAATCGACGCATTGGAGTGTGGTTTTGTGGACTTTAAACATTCCTGCTTGCCGTCAGTGAATAGACAGCGTTTGTACCTAAAGATGGCCGCTGGGCTTGCTGAATTTACTGCTGCGTCACCTTCATCCCGAAAAGGCGGGAAAAATTGGCGCCTTTCTGAGGAAAAAGCGGGAAGAAGGTCAAGGGCAGGCGCCACGGCTTATCTGGACATTTGCATGTCTGCCAGCATGGACACCGCCTTCCATATACTGGAATACCTGGGGGGCGGCTCCCCAGTGCAGTGGGAGGAGCTGGCTACTCTAATTGACGCGACCCTATCGCTCTCCTCAGAAGGATCGAGCATGTTGGATTGTGAGCAGAGTGTTGCTGCAGCGTCCGTACCAAGGATTGAAAAGATGACTGACACCGGTGTAGAACCAGAGGAGGCTCCACCGGCCTACGCTCCGGGACCGGAGCAACCCGCCTGCCGCACCAGGGAGAAAGAACCCGAGCCCTACTATGGCTCATGGAGGGACTTTTTCAGCCATCGTTCAAATGGTCTTCCCTGATGGCGGAGATTCGAGAGGCCGCTATCAAGCGAAATACCAAGACTAAGATCGTGTATGAGGAATTGACCAAGACCATTCACGAGAAGCATACACACACCCAACCCCGCCTGGAAAGGAGAAAGGGAGTGGTGCTGTCGTTTGACAAACCCCGTGGCTACGGGTTTATTCAGGACTATCTTACTGGCAGAGACCTCTATGTCAATCGAAGGTCTGTCAAAAGAGACTACCTCCCTTCGTACCAGCACAGCCTCCGCGAGGGAGAGGAAGTGGAGTACACCCCTGCCGAGGGCCTGCGAGGCCCCTATGCGACTGCTGTGACCCGTCCGAAGCGAGGACCTGAGGATTGGGAGGCAGAAGAAGAAGAAGACTACTCTGGCTGCGAGCGAGAACCGGAACGCTCTCCAGAGCCGGCCCATCACGCCTTTCAGGAGCGGAGCTCCTTCATTGGGCCAAACGTCTTCTGGCAGCCAACCGTGTTGGAGAAATGGGTGAGCCCCTATCCTTCCCCCGAGCTGCCTCGTCGGGAGAAGACAATATCTGAGCTGGAGCAGTTGAAAGGACTTAGTGCTACCTTCCAGAACATCCGGATGGGACGGAGACCAGATGCAAGTCCAGAACCTGAAGAGGCCGAGTCTGCGTCATCGGTGACTGTACCTGCGCCGGCGGCGCCAGCAGAGAACAGCGACTCCGACACAGAGAGTATCGGTGAGCAGATCGTCCGGCTGGAGGAGAAGTTGCGGGAGTTGCGTAAGACCTACACCGCCAGGATCCAGACACCGCCGAGGAAGGATGAGGTAAGGGTGCCTGTCACCACCCGCCGACCGCCTTCTGTTGTCACCGCTCCGTCAGTGCCCCAGACCGGACCCGCGATTGCCGTGAATTGCTGCACCCAGAGCACCGGACCGCTTGCTGCGGCGGCGCCAAGCATGTCACACCCTGCAGTGATTATGCCAGGGCCGGCACGGTCCATCAGAGGGTTCACCCCTAGGCCTATGGGGCCAATACCTATTAGGGGCCCCTTTACCCTGCAGCTGCCCCCTGATACTGTTATGTGGGCACATCCTCCTGTAGAGGACTACTACAGACGATACCTGCCAGCAGAGCCAAGTAGCTACAATATGCCACTGTGATCAGCCTGCTAGGCCTTTGATTTATTTCTTCAGAAGGTGATGTTAACCCTTCCAGGACAGGAGTCCTATGTTGCTGGTCCTTTGTTGCAGCTGCCAGTTTGTCCACGGCTCAGTAGTAGGTGTTGAAATCTGAACTGAAATCACAAAGTCAGCAAGGCCACGTTTGTTTCCAGGACCTCCTGCCTGCTTTTGTTACCCCACACCAAGTTGTGCCTGTTCCTTTGTTGCACCTTTTACCCTTCACCCCCTTTTCAGGTTGATCAGGGGTGTTACAGCACTTGTCTTTGCTGTCCATTTTATTGTGCAACCTGTTACCAAGGAACCGTGCCCTGAGACAGACTCAAAAGTACCTGAGCCTCTGAGATTCTTATTCTTTTAAAAGTAATGTGCCCAGAGATGGACTCCACCGCATGAGAGCCTCTGTGATTTAATAAGAAATAACCTGGGTACGGACTCATGTTTGTTATTTGAGCCTCCAAGAACTTTTATACCGTTTTATACTGTTTTATCCATTTTGCTGTTCTATTATGGACTTATTCATTGTCATGGACTATCCTGGTTATAATTTTACGCTGTGCCAGGTCAGCGCCCCCGTTCCATTCACTATCCTGAGAGAAGAGAACGACGCCCCTTGTCACCACACTTCACTTTTGCCAATTGGACCTGATGTAAATGTAAATGCAGATGAATTACATGTATGTATGCCTGCATGTCTCTATTTTCTATTTCAGGTAGAGATTCCAGTTGGGAGACCCATGATGGAGTACGAGGTCGTACTCAGCTTAAAGCAGTGGGGTATGTAGTATACGGGAGTTGTAATACCCGTTACTACCAAAGGTCACTTGGTGTGCTGTCGTCCCTCTTAATTATGGGAAGTTGCTATATGTCAGTTTTATAAGATGTAATGTAATGTGTGTATTTTCCTGTCACTGAAACTTGCACTTACAGGCCTGCTAGGGGTGTCATTCCTACTTCTAGTCCATAGAGGGAGCTAGGGAGCCCTAGTTTATATAAAGCCCAGTCAGGGAAGTGCAAAGGAGACGGAGTCTAGTGTCTGTAATCTACAGTTGGAGTTTAGACAATGTCTGAGACAAGTCCAGGCCTGAAGCCTGCTGTTCAGGAGAAGATTCCCTCCTGAATACCCATATGCAGAAGCAGGAACATCTTAGCCTAAGGGCCTGAGGAACCATTCAGAAGCTAGGAGAGACTGAGGCAAAGATCAGAGGAGCCAGAGGTACTGAGAGAAACAGAGGAGGTACTTATTTAAGCCATAATCAAGGATATAAAGCCAGACTTAGGTTAATGGGCCTTGGTGAAGAATTGCTACATTCCAGGATCAGACAGAGTTAGAGTGCAAGCTCCTTTGCTGCAAGTCCTGTGTTCAACACTCTGTAATTACCCTGCTGTACTGAATTGCCTGCATCGACCGAATTGCAAAATCGACTGTATGCTGAGGAACGGCGTTTCCAATATTGTCTCTGCCTGCAACCTACTAAAGTTGGAGTTCTGTTTTAAGACTACGTTTCCTCCATTTATTCCTGCATCCGCAAACGGCGTGCCACCGTTTACTTGGCACTGGCGTCACGAACTATTCCTTACCTATACCTGCCCTTGCAGAGAGTCAGCCGTACCAGGTTAGTGTCTATTGCACTACATCACCCAGAAACACCTATTGCACACAACTTGAGTACGCTGCACAAACACCCCACAAATGACCCCATTTCTGAAAGTACACACCCTAAGGTATTCGCTGATGGGCATAGTGAGTTCATAGAACTTTTTATTTTTTGTCACAAGTTAGCGGAAAATGATGATTTTTTTTTTTTTTTCTTACAAAGTCTCATATTCCACTAACTTGTGACAAAAAATAAAAAGTTCTATGAACTCACTATGCCCATCAGCGAATACCTTGGGGTCTCTTCTTTCCAAAATGGGGTCACTTGTGGGGTAGTTATACTGCCCTGGCATTCTAGGGGCCCAAATGTGTGGTAAGGAGTTTGAAATCAAATTCAGTAAAAAATGACCTGTGAAATCCGAAAGGTGCTCTTTGGAATATGGGCCCCTTTGCCCACCTAGGCTGCAAAAAAGTGTCACACATCTGGTATCTCCGTACTCAGGAGAAGGTGGGGAATGTGTTTTGGGGTGTCATTTTATATATACCCATGCTGGGTGAGAGAAATATCTTGGCAAAAGACAACTTTTCCCATTTTTTTATACAAAGTTGTCATTTGACCAAGATATTTATCTCACCCAGCATGGGTATATGTAAAAAGACACCCCAAAACACATTCCTCAACTTCTCCTGAGTACGGGGATACCAGATGTGTGACGCTTTTTTGCAGCCTAGGTGGGCAAAGGGGCCCATATTCCAAAGAGCACCTTTCGGATTTCACTCCTCATTTTTTCCTGAATTTGATTTCAAACTCCTTACCACACATTTGGGCCCCTAGAATACCAGGGCAGTATAACTACCCCACAAGTGACCCCATTTTGGAAAGAAGACACCCCAAGGTATTCCGTGAGGGGCATGGCGAGTTCCTAGAATTTTTTATTTTTTGTCACAAGTTAGTGGAAAATGATGATTATTTTTTTTTTTTTTTCATACAAAGTCTCATATTCCACAAACTTGTGACAAAAAATAAAAACTTCCATGAACTCACTATGCCCATCAGCGAATACCTTGGGGTCTCTTCTTTCCAAAATGGGGTCACTTGTGGGGTAGTTATACTGCCCTGGCATTCTAGGGGCCCAAATGTGTGGTAAGTAGGTAAATGACCTGTGAAATCCGAAAGGTGCTCTTTGGAATGTGGGCCCCTTTGCCCACCTAGGCTGCAAAAAAGTGTCACACATCTGGTATCTCCGTACTCAGGAGAAGTTGAGGAATGTGTTTTGGGGTGTCTTTTTACATATACCCATGCTGGGTGAGATAAATATCTTGGTCAAATGCCAACTTTGTATAAAAAAAATGGGAAAAGTTGTCTTTTGCCAAGATATTTCTCTCACCCAGCATGGGTATATGTAAAATGACACCCCAAAACACATTCCCCAACTTCTCCCGATTACGGAGATACCAGATGTGTGACACTTTTTTGCAGCCTAGGTGGGCAAAGGGGCCCATATTCAAAAGAGCACCTTTCGGATTTCACAGGTCATTTTTTACAGAATTTGATTTCAAACTCCTTACCACACATTTGGGCCCCTAGAATGCCAGGGCAGTATAACTACCCCACAAGTGACCCCATTTTGGAAAGAAGAGACCCCAAGGTATTCGCTAATGGGCATAGTGAGTTCATGGAACTTTTTATTTTTTGTCACAAGTTAGTGGAATATGAGACTTTGTATGAAAAAAAAAAAAAAATCATCATTTTCCACTAACTTGTGACAAAAAATAAAAAATTCTAGGAACTCGCCATGCCCCTCACGGAATACCTTGGGGTGTCTTCTTTCCAAAATGGGGTCACTTGTGGGGTAGTTATACTGCCCTGGCATTTTCCAGGGGCCTTAATGTGTGGTAAGTAGGTAAATGACCTGTGAAATCCTAAAGGTGCTCTTTGGAATATGGGCCCCTTTGCCCACCTAGGCTGCAAAAAAGTGTCACACATGTGGTATCGCCGTATTCAGGAGACGTTGGGGAATGTGTTTTGGGGTGTCATTTTACATATACCCATGCTGGGTGAGAGAAATATCTTGGCAAAAGACAACTTTTCCCATTTTTTTATACAAAGTTGGCATTTGACCAAGATATTTCTCTCACCCAGCATGGGTATATGTAAAATGACACCCCAAAACACATTCCCCAACTTCTCCTGAGTACGGCGATACCAGATGTGTGACACTTTTTTGCAGCCTAGATGCGCAAAGGTGCCCAAATTCCTTTTAGGAGGGCATTTTTAGACATTTGGATACCAGACTTCTTCTCACGCTTTGGGGCCCCTAGAATGCCAGGGCAGTATAAATACCCCACATGTGACCCCATTTTGGAAAGAAGACACCCCAAGGTATTCAATGAGGGGCATGGCGAGTTCATAGAAATTTTTTTTTTTTGGCACAAGTTAGCGGAAATTGATATTTTTTATTTTTTTCTCACAAAGTCTCCCGTTCCGCTAACTTGGGACAAAAATTTCAATCTTTCATGGACTCAATATGCCCCTCACGGAATACCTGGGGGTGTCTTCTTTCCGAAATGGGGTCACATGTGGGGTATTTATACTGCCCTGGCATTCTAGGGGCCCTAAAGCGTGAGAAGAAGTCTGGAATATAAATGTCTAAAAAATTTTACGCATTTGGATTCCGTGAGGGGTATGGGGAGTTCATGTGAGATTTTATTTTTTGACACAAGTTAGTGGAATATGAGACTTTGTAAGAAAAAAAAAAAATAATATTCCGCTAACTTGGGCCAAAAAAATATCTGAATGGAGCCTTACAGAGGGGTGATCAATGACAGGGGGGGTGATCAATGACAGGGGGGTTGATCAATGACAGGGGGGTTGATCAATGACAGGGGGGTTGATCATCGACAGGGGGGTGATCAATGACAGGGGGGTGATCAGGGAGTCTATATGGGGTGATAACCACAGTCATTGATCACGCCCGTGTAAGGCTTCATTCAGACGTCCGGATGCGTTTTGCGGATCCGATCCATCTATCAGTGCATCCGTAAAAATCATGCGGACATCTGAATGGAGCTTTACAGGGGGGTAATCAATGACAGGGGGGTAATCAATGACAGGGGGGTGATCAGGGAGTCTATATGGGGTGATCACCACAGTCATTGATCATGCCCCTGTAAGGCTTCATTCAGACGTCCGGATGCGTTTTGCGGATCCGATCCATCTATCAGTGCATCCGTAAAAATCATGCGGACGTCTGAATGGAGCTTTACAGGGGGGTAATCAATGACAGGGGTGTAATCAATGACAGGGGGGTGATCAGGGAGTCTATATGGGGTGATCACCACAGTCATTGATCACGCCCCTGTAAGGCTTCATTCAGACGTCCGGATGCGTTTTGCGGATCCGATCCATCTATCAGTGCATCCGTAAAAATCATGCGGACGTCTGAATGGAGCTTTACAGGGGGGTAATCAATGACAGGGGGGTGATCAGGGAGTCTATATGGGGTGATCACCACAGTCATTGATCACGCCCCTGTAAGGCTTCATTCAGACGTCCGGATGCGTTTTGCGGATCCGATCCATCTATCAGTGCATCCGTAAAAATCATGCGGACGTCTGAATGGAGCTTTACAGGGGGGTAATCAATGACAGGGGGGTAATCAGCGACAGGGGGGTGATCAGGGAGTCTATATGGGGTGATCACCACAGTCATTGATCATGCCCCTGTAAGGCTTCATTCAGACGTCCGGATGCGTTTTGCGGATCCGATCCATCTATCAGTGCATCCGTAAAAATCATGCGGACATCTGAATGGAGCTTTACAGGGGGGTAATCAATGACAGGGGGGTGATCACCACAGTCATTGATCATGCCCCTGTAAGGCTTCATTCAGACGACCGGATGCGTTTTGCGGATCCGATCCATGTATCAGTGCATCCGTAAAAATCATGCGGACATCTGAATGGAGCTTTACAGGGGGGTGATCAGGGAGTCTATATGGGGTGATCACCACAGTCATTGATCATGCCCCTGTAAGGCTTCATTCAGACGTCCGGATGCGTTTTGCGGATCCGATCCATCTATCAGTGGATCCGTAAAAATCATGCGGACGTCTGAATGGAGCTTTACAGGGGGGTAATCAATGACAGGGGGGTAATCAATGACAGGGGGGTAATCAGGGAGTCTATATGGGGTGATCACCACAGTCATTGATCACGCCCCTGTAAGGCTTCATTCAGACGTCCGGATGCGTTTTGCGGATCCGATCCATCTATCAGTGGATCCGTAAAAATCATGCGGACGTCTGAATGGAGCTTTACAGGGGGTTGATCAATGACAGGGGGGTAATCAATGACAGGGGGGTGATCAGGGAGTCTATATGGGGTGATCAGGGGTGATCAGGGGCTAATAAGGGGTTAATAAGTGACGGGGGGGGTGTGGTGTAGTGTAGTGTAGTGGTGCTTGGTGCTACTTTACTGAGCTACCTGTGTCCTCTGGTGGTCGATCCAAACAAAGGGGACCACCAGAGGACCAGGTAGCAGGTATATTAGACGCTGTTATCAAAACAGCGTCTAATATACCTGTTAGGGGTTAAAAAAAACACATCTCCAGCCTGCCAGCGAACGATCGCCGCTGGCAGGCTGGAGATCAACTCTCTTACCTTCCGTTCCTGTGAGCGCGCGCGCCTGTGTGCGCGCGTTCACAGGAAGTCTCGCGTCTCGCGAGATGACGCGTATATGCGTGACTGTGCGCAGGGCTGCCACCTCCGGAACGCGATCCTGCGTTAGGCGGTCCGGAGGTGGTTAAGCTAGGGGAGCTGAGGTGGGTAAAAAAACATAGTAATACCCATAAAAAACTCTTTTGCATTATTAAACAATTGTGTGATTGTAAATCTTTCTCAATGTGCATTTTTGTAGTTTGTGTTGTATAATACTTGTTATAAATAACTAGTGTTGATCGAGCACCAAAGTGCTCGGGTGGAACACTTTGTGATGCTCAGGTTCTCGGCAGAGCACCCGAGCACAATGGAAGTCAATGGGAGAACCCGAGCATTAAACCAGGCATCCCCTGCTCTGAAGAGGGGAGGGTGTCTGGTTCATAGGAAAAAGGTCAGAAATTGATGGAAACACCACTGAAATGGTTCGGGAACAGCATGGGGAGGATGTCTGGATGCATCTTGGACTCCCAGGTCGCTGCTGGGAACGATGTTGTCCGAGTAGTACGCCACTTTTACAGACTGACATAAATACGAACCAAACCGAAGATAAAATAGATTTTAGAGGAAAAATTGTTAGGAAACATTCTTTCCTTGTATATAAAGTGCAAGTGCTGCTAAAAATCACAAGAAAGAGGCACTCCGATGCAACCTGTATATCACATAAAGGAGGGCCTCATTCACATTGTGGTACAATTGTACAGGTAGTGGGACTCCTACACTCATAAAGCCTATGAACTAAGTGAAAGGGCTGCCAAAAATTACAAGCAACCGGCACTCCAATACACCCTTTATTCATCCGGCATCATACACACCCTTGAAAAAAAATGATTGATGGCCTGCTGGTGACCCTCTAAAGCATTAGAGGTGAGGGTCTGCTGCTGATCTAACCATCTAAAAAATTAGGGGTGAGGGTCTGCTGCTGATCTGACCATCTAAAAAATTAGGGGTGAGGATCTGCTGCTGATCTGACCATCTAAAAAATTAGAGGTGAAGGTCTGCTGCTGAGATGACCATCTAAAACATTAGGGGCGAGGGCCTGTTGCTGATCTGACCATCTAAAACATTATGGGCGAGGGCCTACTGGTGACCCTCTAAACATTAGGGGTGAAGGTCTCCAAGGCGTAGAGCTCCAGTTCGTGCCACGTGTCCAGCTTGGACACCCAATAGTTGTAAGGCACAGAGGGATCATTAAAGGACGCTGACAAGCAGGGCCGATCCTAGGGTCACAGGCGCCTGGATGCAGAAATATTTCTGGCGCCCCCACATGGGCGTGGTTATCTTACTAACTCCTCCCCTTTACAATGTTTCTATGGCAACAACTTCAGCCCCCAACTTCAGCCCCACCAATTTGCTTTGACAATAACTTAGTCAACGGCTTTGACAAGTCAAAATAAATATCATGTGCCAGTAGCCAGAGCCCCCCATATCATGTGCCAGTAGCCAGAGCCCCCCATATCATGTGCCAGTAGCCCCCCTTATGTGCCAGTAGCCCCCTATGTGCCAGTAGCCCCCCTTATCATGTGCCAGTAGACCCCCTTATCATGTGCCAGTAGCCCCCTTATCATGTGCCAGTAGCCCCCCTTATCATGTGCCAGTAGCCCCCCAAAACAATGTGCCAGTAGCCAGAGCCCCCCCCCCCTTATCATGTGCCAGTAGCCAGATCCCCCCCATTATCATGTGCCAGTAGCCAGAGTGCCCCCATATCATGTGCCAGTAGCCAGAGTGCCCCCATATCATGTGCCAGTAGCCCCCCATATCATGTGCCAGTAGCCCCCCTTATCATGTGCCAGCCCAGTAGTCCCCCCTTATCATGTGCCAGCCCAGTAGTCCCCCCTTATCATGTGCCAGCCCAGTAGTCCCCCCTTATCATGTGCCAGCCCAGTAGTCCCCCCTTATCATGTGCCAGCCCAGTAGTCCCCCCTTATCATGTGCCAGCCCAGTAGCCCCCCTTATCATGTGCCAGCCCAGTAGTCCCCCCTTATCATGTGCCAGCCCAGTAGTCCCCCCTTATCATGTGCCAGCCCAGTAGTCCCCCCTTATCATGTGCCAGCCCAGTAGCCCCCCTTATCATGTGCCAGCCCAGCCCAGTAGTCCCCCCTTATGTGCCAGCCCAGTAGCCCCCCTTATGTGCCAGCCCAGTAGCCCCCCTTATCATGTGCCAGCCCAGTATTGTACCTATATAAAAAAAAATAAAAAATAATACACTTATACTTACCTCCAGCAATGCGATGCAGGCCGCCTCTTCCGTCTGTGTCCCTCGCTATACGGCTCAGGCGACGCGATGACGTCATCGCGCCGCCTGCACCGGCCTCTGATAGGCTGCCAGCACTAAGCCGGCAGCCTATCAGAGGAACAGGAGGGGACACACCTCTCCCTCCTCTGCCGCAGCACAGGCATCTGTATTGCCGTCCTGAGGACGGCAATACAGATGACTATGGAGATGAGCGCTTCCGCAATGGAGGCGCTCATCTCCTGCTCTGCCCTGCCGCCGGCCGCGGCCGCCCCCACTTGTCACCAGGGCCGCGGCCTTGCGGCACTCAGGCTTGCCGGCCCACCGGGAAATTTCCCGCTATCCCGGCAGGCCAGTCCGGCCCTGCGCTCGGCGCCTTTCGGGTGACAGCGCTGGGGTGCGGGGCACCCACTGCACCCCGTGTAGGATCGGCCCTGCTGACAAGGTCTGCTACGTAGTCCTTCCCCATCTTCCAAAACTTTTCTCTCCTTGTGACACTAGGCCACGCATCAGGGTCATTGTGCTGGCGGGGTGTCATGAAACTGTCCCAGGCCTTGAAGAGTGTTGCCTTGCCTCTGTTGGAACTGCTGTGTGTTCCCTTCGTCTCCCATCCTCGGTTGCCCAAGGAACTACGTACTCTGCCGACCTTCTGGTATTGCACCATTTTGCTAGTCCTCTACACCACAGGAATGAGAGATGAAGTTCTCTTTGTAGCAGGGGTCGAGAAGGGTGAACAACCAGTAATCGGTGTTGGCCAAAATGCTTATAACGTGAGGGCCACGGAAAAGGCAGCATAACCTAAAGTAAGCTATGTTTGCCAGAGTCCCCAATCTCCTCATCCTCTTCCTCCTCTTCAGCCCATCCATGCTGAACAGATGGAATAAACCTGCTATGAGTACTACACTCTGTAGCGGAGGCAACCGTCTCCTCCTCATCAATTTGCGCTGAGAAGACGAACGGAGGATGGTCTGGTTATTACCCTGTGTACTGTCTTCCCCCATTTCCACCTCTTCCACATGCAAAGCATCCGCCTTCATTGTGAGCTGATAATAGCGGCATCGCCGCTCACCATCTGTGTTGATTCCTCAAAGTTGCATAAAACCTCAGAGGTCAGACATCCATGCCCACTCATAGGCTTGTGAAGAGCGGAAGCTGACTGGAAAGGCGACAACCATGTTGCAGCTGGTATTCCACTACTGCCCTCTGCTGCTCACAAAGCCTGGCCAACATGTGGAATGTGGAGTTCCAACGCATGCTCACGTCGCACAACAGTCAGTGAGCTGGCAATTGCAAGTGCTGCTGCAGCATTGCCAGACCGGCGGCAGCTGTAGATGACTTTCGGAAATGGGCACACACGCAACGCACCTTCACCAGTAGCTCAGGCAAATTGGGGTAGGTGTTGACAAACCGCTGAACCACTAAGTTTAACACGTGGGCTAGGCATGGTATGTGTGTGAGCTTGCCGAGCTCAAAAGCTGCCACCAGGTTACAGCCATTATCAGACACAACCATGCCTGGTTGTAGGTTGAGTGGCAAGAGCCACAGCTCAGTCTGGTCCCTTATACCCTGCCACAGCCTTTCGGCGGTGTGCTGATTGTCACCTAAGCAAATAAGTTTCAGCAGGGCCTGTTGAAAAATAGTGGCGGCTGGGGACTGAGCAACGAGGGACGGCCACCGCCATCAGGCTGCGGAAAGCCTCGGTGTCCACAAGTTTAAATGACAACATTTCCAGGGCCAGTAATTTGTAAAGGTGCGCATTTAGTGCTATGGCATGTGGGTGGGTGGCTGGGTATTTGCGCTTTCGTTCAAAGGCCTGGGGTATGGACATCTGTACGCTGCACTGGGACCCAGAAGTGGATGTGGTAGATGGTGCTTGCAAAGGTCGAGGTGCAGGGCGGGAGGCATCCAGGCCTGCATCTTGGACAGGGGATTGGCCAACACGTAACACAGGGGAAGAAAAGGCAGTGGTGTGACCCGCAGACACTGATTGTGGACCCAGGCGTTCGGCCCACCTATTAGGGTGTTTTGATGCCATGTAGCGGATCATGCTGGTGGTGGTGCGGTTGCTAGTGTTCCCACCCCTGCTCATTTTGGTACGGCACAGGTTGCAAATGAAAATTCTTTTATCGTCCGCACTTTACTCAAAAAAGCGCAGGACTGTGGAAAACCTACCCCTTGGCAAGGGAGATTGCCGCAAGGGGGTGCTCCGGGGAACAGTTGCGGGTGTTTGCCCACCTTCTCCCTTTTTCCACTCCACTGCCACTTCCAGCCTGTTGCGGTGCTGCGGATTCCTCCCCCTCTCTACTGCTGTCCTTGCTCGGCTTGCCACCTTCCCAGGTTGGGTCAGTGATTTTGTCGTCCACCACCTCCTCTTCCACTTCCTCACCCTGGTCCTCCTCCTGACTTGTTGACCTAACAAGAACCTCACTTATTGACAACTGTGTCTCATCCTCATCATGAACCTCTTGAGACACTAATTGCGGTTGACTTATTGGCAACTGTCTCATCATCATCCACCTAGTGAAACACTAATTGTCGCTCCCCACCATCATCTTTTTCTGACTGTGGATGCTCAAGAGTTTGAGAATCAGTGCACAAGATCTCCTAATGTCCCTCTTCAAGCGGGCTTGACGAGAGGGCGAAAATAAAGGAATGGTAATGAAAAGAGCTCCTCTGAATATCACTTGTTTGCCAAGACTCTCCATGGTGGAAGGAAGGAGGATAAGGGTGAGGATTCTGTTGACCAGACTCTTGGCTACCGAGACTGGACTTTGTGGAAAACAGGGTGGTGCTTAACAGACTGGAAGCATTATCTGCAGCAATACAACCAACCACCTAGTTGCACTGCTGTGACGTTGAAAGTGGTGTCCTGCGCCGCCCTGCAAACTGGGACATGAAGCTAGGTATCGTGACATGGATGAGTGTGTTTCTTGGGCTCTGGCAGAAGGCACTGTTTCACCGTGCACAGGGCCACGGCCTCTGCGTGCACCATCAGCAGCACGGCCACTTTCCAGTCCCTTACTGCTCGCCTTCAGCATATTAAATGGTATATATGGTTGCAAGCATGTCAAACGTACAGTAGCGCAGGTTTTGTAAATGTATGCGCAAATAAATTAGACTGAATGTCACTTATATTTAGGATGGGCAAACGTTATACGGGAGATGTAGCGCAGGTAATGTCGCTGTCACCAGCAGCCAAACAATTGCACTAAATTTCACAGCGCAAATATAACACAACAGATGTAGCAGTGGTTGTGTCACTATCAGCAGCGGCCAAACAATTTCACGCAATTTAGCGCAGGTTGTGCTAATAATATATATGGCAGCCAGATAAAACAATAGTCCTTAAAAGGACTTTTGGGTCTCTAACACTTTTCACCAGTAAAACCTGCCTAACAAACAAACCAATTTCTGTCCCTACACTATCTGTCCCTTCTGCTGCAGCTCTCCCTGACTAAGGGCTCGTTCACACGAACGTTTTTTGCGTTCCGTATACGGGCAGTTTTTTTAGTCCTGTATACGGAACCGTACGTATCCATTCCGTTTTTCAGTTTTTCTGCTCAAAGATAGAACATGTCATAATATTGCACGCAAATCACGTTCCGTGGCTCCATTCAAGTCAATGGGTCCGCAAAAAAAAGTAACACATACGGAAAATTTTATGCCCAGCCCAATTTTTTCTATGTAATTACTTTATACTGTATATGCCATACAGAAAAACAGAACGGAAAAAACTGAATGGAACCGGAAACACTACTGAAACAAAAAACGGATCCGTTTATTTACTATTAGCCCCCTTAGGGGCTTCAACCCTTGTCCTATTCACCCTAATAGAGCTCTATTAGGGTGAATAGGATCTCGCACTCTCCCTGCTGCCCGATGCTTTGTGCACACAGCAGCAGGAAGCTTACCATGGCAGCCAGGGCTTCAGTAGCATCCTGGCTGCCATGGTAACCGATCGGAGCCTCCGGATTACACTGCTGGGGATCCGATGGGAACTGTCACTGAGGAGGAGGGGACCCTGTGGCCACCGCCACCAATGACTTTAATACAAGGGGGGCACCTGAGGGGTTAACTGCCGCAGATTGCAGCTCTCCGTCATAGATGTCAGGTGCAGGCTATGTGATTCTGCAGCCAACACCCGCCTCCTGTATTTGAATTAATGGGGGAGTTAACATCATTGGTGGTGCAATGGCCACAGCCCCTCCCCTCCTCTTCTCCTCTGTCTTTTCATTGGTGGCAGCGGCAGAGGGGGGAGGCAGATACTGTTTCTTTCTCCCCTGTGCTGCTGACCAAACGCCTGCGCTGGGCCCGCCACAAATTTTAAGGCACATTGGCGACTATTTTGGTCGCCATCTGGAGTGCTGAAATAGATGATTGCATGTTAAAGTCAAAAAAAAAAAAAAAGTGAATAAATCTGTGATTTTTTTTATATATATAAAAAAAATAACAGATATTGACATTCAAATCACCCCTTTTCCCCATTTTAAAAATAAAAATAACAAAAAAAGATTTTTATCGCCACGTCCTAAATGCCTGCACTATAAAAATATAAAAGTAATCATCCTTTGGTATCAATGAAAAATACAGATTGCCCTGCAAAAACACAGCCCTCACATAGCACTGTAGACGTAAATGTAAAAGAAGCAATTGGTTAAATTAACAGGCACTCTTTCATCCAAGGCTGTATCGAGGATACAAATATAGAATGGTGCAAATAGTATTGTGGAGAGGTATAGTAAAGAGAACTGATTTTATGTGACCACCTTAATATTCGTCAACATCTAGATTAATAATTAATTGTTCTTATAGTGGTGTATAAATTCTAGCATATATAAATAAATATTAATGCATTAAACTCCCTGTTAGCCGGGCCCTTGCTGTATCCGCCGACATCGCCGTTTTCAGCAATGCCGGCGGATTAACCTATTCTATGCCGCGGTCAGCGCTGACCGCCACATAGAAGTGAATAGGTGATTGGGTAAAGGAGCGCATCGGGTCCCCACGCTGCTGTGGCGTGGGACCCGATGTGTGACAAGGCAGCTCGATGCCGTGCAGAGGCTGCCCAATGCCTTGCATGGCATGGGGATCTGCCTTCTACGGGTGCCCAGGAGATCCAGCCTAAGGCCTCATGCACACGACAGTATTTTTTCACGGTCCGCAAAATGGGGTTCCGTTGGTCCGTGATCCGTGACCTTTTTTTCGTCCGTGGGTCTTCCTTGATTTTCGGAGGATCCACGGACATGAAAAAAATGTCGTTTTGGTGTCCGCCTGGCCGTGCGAAGCCAAACGGATCCGTCATGACTTACAATGCAAGTCAATGGGCACGGATACGTTTGACGTTGACACAATATGGTGCAATTGCAAACGGATCCGTCCCCCATTGACTTTCAATGTAAAGCCAGGAGTTAATATACCATAGGATCGGAGTTTTCTCCAATCCGATGGTATATTTTAACTTGAAGCGTCCCCATCACCATGGGAACGCCTCTATGTTAGAATATACCATTGGATTTGAGTTAGATCGTGAAACTCATATCCGACAGTATATTCTAACACAGAGGAGTTCCCATAGTGATGGGGACGCTTCAAGTTAGAATATCCTACGAACTGTGTACATGACTGCCCCCTGCTGCCTGGCAGCACCCGATCTTTTACAGGGGGCTGTGATCCGCACAATTAACCCCTCAGGTGCCGCACCTAAAGGGTTAATTGTGCGTATCATAGTCCCCTGTAAGAGATCAGGTGCTGCCAGGCAGGAGAGGGCAGACCCCCTCCCTCCCCAATATTATATTCATTGGTGGCCAGTGCGGCCTCCCCTCTCCCCCTCCCCCCCAGTTAAAATCACGTTCCGAATCCCCATCATCGGTCCGAAGCATACATAATAGAAACCACCCAAAAATGACCCCATTCTAGAGACTAGACCCCTCAAGGTATTCAAAACTGATTTTACAAACGTTGTTAACCCTTTAGGTGTTCCACAAGAATTAATGGAAAATAGAGATACAATTTCAAAATTTCACTTTTTTGGCAGATTTTCCATTTGAATATTTTTTTTCCAGTTACAAAGCAAGGGTTAACAGCCGAACAAAACTCAATATTTATGGCCCTGATACTGTAGTTTACAGAAACACCCCATATGTGGTCGTAAACTGCTGTACGGGCACACGGCAGGGTGCAGAAGGAAAGTAATGCCGTACCGTTTTTGGAAGGCAGATTTTGCTGGACTGTTTTTTTTTACACAATGTCCCATTTGAAGCCCCCCTGATGCACCCCTAGAGTAGAAACTCCATAAAAAAGTGACCCCATCTAATAAACTACACCCCTTAAGGTATTCAAAACTAATTTTACAAACATCGTTAACCCTTTAGGTGTTCCACAAGAATTAATGGAAAATAGAGATACAATTTAAAAAATTTCACTTTTTTGGCAGATTTTTTCCATTTGAATATTTTTTTTCCAGTTACAAAGCAAGGGTTAACAGCCAAACAAAACTCAATATTTAAAACTCTGATTCTGTAGTTTACAGAAACACCCCATATGTGGTCGTAAACTGCTGTACAGGCACACGGCAGGGCGCAGAAGGAAAGGAATGCCATACGGTTTTTGGAAGGCAGATTTTGCTAGATTGTTTTTTTGACACCATGTCCTATTTGAACCCCCCCTGATGCACCCCTAGAGTAGAAACTCAAAAAAGTGACCCCATTTTAGAAAGTACGGGATAGGGTGGAAGTTTTGTTGGTACTAGTTTAGGGTACATATGATTTTTGGTTGCTCTATATTACACTTTTTGTGAGGCAAGGTAACAAGAAATAGCTGTTTTGGCACCGTTTTAAAAAAAAAAATGTTATTTACAATATTCATCTGACAGGTTAGATCATGTAGTATTTTTATAGAGCAGGCTTTCACGGACGCGGCGATACCTAATATATATCCAATTTTTTTATTTATGTAAGTTTTACACAATGATTTCATTTTTGAAACAAAAGGACCGCAGGATGAGAATGCTCGTCCTCTAGCGCTAAGTGCCGGCGATTTAGGATGAGCATTCTCGTCCTGGGTCGTTAAGGGGTTAAGGACCAGACAGATTTTTGCAAATCTGACACGTGTGACTTTATGTGGTGATAACTTTAAAACGCAATGAAAAATTTGCCAAAAAATTGAAATTCTGAAATTTCATCTCCATTTTCCAATAACTCTTGTGGAACACCTAAAGGGTTAACAAAGTTTGTAAAATCTGTTTTTAATACCTTGAGGGGTGTAGTTTCCTAAATGGGGTCATTTTTGGGTGGTTTCTATTATGTAAGCCTCCCAAAGTGACTTCAGACCTGAACTAGTCCTGAAAAAGTGGGTTTTAGAAATTTTCTGAAAAATTTCAAGATTTGCTTCTAAACGTCTAAGCCTTGTAACATCCCAAAAAATAAAATGGCATTCCCAAAATGATCCAAACATGAAGTAGACCTATGGGGAATGTAAAATAATAACTATTTTTGGAGGTATTACTATCTGTTATAAAAGTAGAGAAATAGAAATTTGGAAATTTGCTAATTTTTCCAAATTTTTGTTACATTTTGTATTTCTTTATAAATAAAAATGAATTTTTTTGAGTCCATTTTACCAGTGTCATTAAAGGGCTTCTGTCACCCCACTAAACAGTTTTTTTTTTTTTTGGTTACTTTTAATCCCTATACTGCGATTTATGCATACATACTGTAATTAATCATTTTGGTTCAGCAGATTATGTTAAAAACGTACTTTTAAAATAAGCAAATTACCTTGCTAGCAGCAAGAAGGGCGGCTACTTGCTGGTAGCAGCCGCATCCTCCTATCCTAAAGACTCCCCCTCCGCATGTTCATTGACAGGGCCAGCGGACTGGATCTTTCTCTGCTGGCCCTGTTTGCATTCAAAATCTAGCGCCTGCGCTGTACCGTTCTTCAGTCTGCGCAGGCGCACTAAGGGGCGGACACTCGCTCGGCCGCTCCATCCTCAATGCGTCACATCTACACCCGGCGCAGGTGCATTGAGAATGGGGACGCTCGCTCGGCGCTCCTTCCTCAATGCGCCTTCGCCGGGTGTAGATGTGACATCATTGGCGCAGGCGCATTGAGGATGGAGCGGCCGAGCAAGCGTCCGCCTCTCAGTGCGCCTGCGCCGACTGAAGACAGAATTTTGAATGCAGACAGGGTCAGCAGAGAGAGATCCCGTCCGCTGGCCCTGTCAATCAACATGCGGAGGGAGCGTCCTTAGGATAGGAGGATGCGGCTGCTACCAGCAGTAGCCGCCCTACTTGCTGGTAGCAAGGTAATTTGCATATTTTAAAAGTACGTTTTTAACATAATCTGCTGAACCAAAATTATTACCGTAATTACAGTATGTATGCATAAATCGCAGTATAGGGATTATAAGTAACCAAAAAAAAAAAAAAAAACAGTTTAGTGGGGTGACAGAATTCCTTTAAATACAATATGTGACGAAAAAACAATCTCAGAATGGCCTGGATAAAGTAAAAGCATTCTAAAGTTATTCACACATAAAGTGACACTGGTCAGATTTGCAAAAAATAGCCTGGTCCTTAAGGTGAAATATGGCCGTGTCCTTAAGGGGTTAAGTAGAGTATCATTTTGCGGGATGGGGTGACGGTTTGATTGGCACTATTTTGGGCTGCGTATGACTTTTTGACCGCTTGCTATTACAATTTTTGTGATGTAATTGTAAAGGTGACAAAATGGCTTTTTGATACCATATTTTTTTTTTTACGGTGTTCACCTGAGGGGTAAAATCATGTGATATTTTTATAGAGCAGGTTTTTATGGATGCGGCGATACCTAATATGTATACTTTTTTTTACATTTAACACAATAAAAGCATTTTTGAAACAATAAAATTATCATGTTTTAGTGTCTCCATAGTCTGAGAGCAATCGTTTTTTTTATTTGGGCGATTGTCCTATGTAGGGGCTCATTTTTTCAGGTGATGGTTAGATTGGCACTATTTTGGGGGGCATACGCCTTTTTGATCCCTCGGTGTTGCACTTTTAGTGATGTAAGGTGACAAAAATTGCTTTTTTTTACACCGTTTTTATGTTTTTTGGTGTCTATTTTTTATTATAAAATCAGGGAAAAGAGGCGTTTTTTTTTTCTTTTTTTAACCTGAAACTGAATTTTTTTTATTGAAAACACCTTAACTTTTTTTTTTTTTTACTTTATTTCTGTCCCAGTCTGGGACTTCTACTTTTGGGGGTCTGATCCCCTCTGCAATGCATTACAATACATCTGTATTGTAATGCATTGCCTGTTAGTGGATTACACTGAGTAATACACTAATAGGTTGCCTTGGAGACCCAGCTTTAGGCTGGATCTCCTGGGCACCCGTAGAAGGCAGATCCCTATGCCGTGCAAGGCATTGGGCAGCCTCTGCACGGCATCGGGCTGCCTTGTCACACATCAGGTTCCAGGCCAGAGCAGCGCGGGGACCCAATGCGCTCCTTCACCCGCCGCAAATCACTTGTATGTCGTGGTCAGCGCTGACAGCGGCATGGAAGGGGTTAATCCGCCATCATCGCTGTAAACAGCGATGTCAGCGGATACAGCAGGGGCACGGCTACCATGGACTGCCGGACCCCTGCAGTGATCGGGCGGGCGCAGCTCCTGCACCCGACCGATCAGCCTGTCGTGCATGTACGACAGAATGCGTTCTGGCACAGCTTACTCCGCCGGACATGCACGACATTTTGAGTTAAGGGGTTAATCCCCAAATGGACTCAATGCAGAAATGGAGCTCTTCGTTTTTTTGTAGACATGGGGTGGGTGCCCCTCATAGACGTGACATCGAGGTCCGGCTGTTCTACCAGCACCTCGATCTCTCCTCCGTGGGAGGCCCCCACCCCCATACCCATCTGCAAATTCATACCTGAAAGAGAAAAATATACCACCATATTCTTGCATATATTAGCTAGGTTTATTGTTTAATGCTCAAGCATAATTTATGCGTAACTGATATATTGTCTCTATATGAAAGACTATGGAAAAATATACAACTGCCGATCTATTCCAGATTTTCCAGGCAAAATCCTGAAATGATTCCCGCTCGATGTAGCCAGCATTTAAAGGTCTCCAGCACAGATTGCATTCATGTACCACTGAAGGAGCATGTAAGCTCCGAAACGATTCTGAGGAGTATATGAATGCAATCTAAAGAAAATTCCAATAAAGTATATACACCGAAAGTGTCAAGAATAAATATCATCATCCACTAAAAGGAGGGAATATCGCTGCAGAAGCCAATAGGCGGATATCCAGTTGGGCTGAGGTTCCTACAATCCCCGAACACAGCGGTGATTCAAACAGTCCGGAGCAAAAGTGCGCCAACACGTGGGATGCCACGTGAGGCGCCAACCTCAGGAAACCATTACCACACTTCTGGCTGAATGGAAAGACACGGCCGGTGAAAGTATCAAAACTGCTCCCAGTACAGACATCAATACGGTAATCAAGCTACAGCAGTAGCAGACACTAACATACGGTATTGAAATACGTACTGAGCTCAGTATGAACATTGTATCCTATTATAAATGAACTGATTCAAGATAGCAATTAGAACAAGAATCAAAGGGACACTATCACAATTATTTTTGTATTTTTTCATTTTTTTATATCAACATTATGAAAAAAATCTATCCTATAAACACCCATCAACAATTTAATATATTGTTTATATATTATTTATAAACTTTTTTACATTTCCCATATTTTTTGTTTTTTTCTACTTATATATTTTGTCACCAGTTTCTTTTTACAATCACTGAAGCAGACGTTTTGTCCCCTGATTAATATGATAAAAAGCAAGTTCATTTACTTATTATGGAAATACTGAACTAGCAATATATAGGGACACAGACTTTCTTTAACTATTTTTAATCATTGATTTTTATAAAAAAAAATTTTGCTTCATTAAATTTTATATTATCAGAGTTTTATAAATTAATATTTATTTATTTATATATGCTGGAATTTATACACCACTATAAGAACAACAATTATTAATCTATTTATTTTCAATCATATTATTAGATGTTGACAAACATTAAGGTGGTCACATAAAATCAGTCCTCTTTACTATACCTCTTCACTATACTATTTGCACTATTCTACATTTGTATCCTTGATACAGCCTTGGATGAAAGAGTGCCTGTTAATTTAACCAATTGCTTTGTACTTCTTTATGAGGTTCTTCAGGGGAAACCTTTTCAACAGAGCACCTTGTTCCATTGTATCGTGACAGGTGAGCCACCACATACTCATCTATATGTAAAAAAGTTATGGTGGTCAGAATATGGTGATGCAAAGAAAAAAAATATTTCTTTTAAAGCTTTTATTTTTCATAAGTATTAAAACACAAGAGAATCTATGAAAATGTGGTATTGTTATAAACATACTGACCCACAGAACAAAGTTTACACGTCAAATTTATGACATAGGGCACCCATAAAACTATGATGTGGGTTTTTGTATAACTCCACCCCATTTAGAATATTTTTTCCAGCTTCCTACTACATCATATGCAATATTAAATGTTGCCATTAGAATGTACAACTTGTCCTGCAAAAAGCAAGCCCTCACACAGCTATGTGAACAGACAAAAAAGTTATGGCTTCTGGAAGGCAAGAATAAAAAAAAATTGCTGGGTCTGGAAGGGGTTAAAGGAGTTGTCCAGTATTTTTATATTGAGGGCCTATCCTCGGGATTATTAAATATATGCATTTCATGAATTTTTCAGAATGACAGGGTTTACATACCAGACATACCAACAATTCCCAATTCTTGATAAGCTGGATATAACACACATAAAAGACATGGCCATTCTATAATGCTGTCTCCTGACATTTAATAAATGTCACAGCCATTAATCAGTCTGAATGCCCCTTTATATCTGGATACTCTCCATAAGTGGATTTTAAGTAATACTTTATCTTGATTCATAGTGAAGAATTTAATTAGAAAATATGTAACAACCTTTAAGGTGAAGTCCACGAAAACATTTCCTTTTTGTAAAATAGCCAATTTTACCAGTCAACTTTCAATGTGACAGCGCAATAAATTGAAGTAATTGAATAGAGGCTATAACAATGTTGGTCCAGTGCTCTCGGCGCTGCTGATCGGTTGAGAGGAATCAGATAGGTTCATCTAGATATAACACACAAGGTGCTTATTCCCGCAGTTGGGCCCCTAGTCTCCCACCCCCTGCACAAGTGGCACATAACTGTTTTGACCAGCTTGTAAAAACCTGCTGCCCCACGTGACCAACTCCCTCTGAGGGTGATGTCTAAGCACACCCCTTGTTCTTCACATGACACCTCTGATGGTGAGGAGAGACTTTCCCGAGGGGTGTACCAGGTGCTACCTCAGAGGAGAATTGGAACACAACGGACTTGGGACCAGAGAGTGAACCACTTGACTGACCTCCAGGTGACAATTCACCCAGTGGATGCTGGGAGGCAAGAGGCTGATCAGACGAAAGTGTAGCCAGGGTACGAAGGCAGAAGTCAGAGCAGGTGGCAGTCAGGCAAAGTCCATAAACGTAGATCAGGGTCAGGGCAGGCGGCAATCAGGCAAAGTCTGTAAAACATAATCTGAAGTCTGATACACAGAATGACAAGAACCAACAGAACACCTTAGCTCAAACAGGAAACTAGACAAGCTAGGAAACTAAGTTGCTCCAGTGCCTTCCTGTGAAAGGAGGCGCCTTTAAATACCTCCTGCAGACCAGCTATAGGCAGGGGAAGATAGAGGGTGTGCGCAGGCTACCTCACGAAGGGAGAAGAGACAAGCCTGCACACACCCTAAAGACACACAAAGAACTCTGAGCCAAAGTGTAAGCTCTGCTCAGAGCCAGGAGGGAAATGCTGGTGGCAGGAATGCAAACCACAGCTAAGAACCCCGTTGTCAGAACAGCGTGCAGCAGCGGGAAGGAGTGAAGGATCCCAACACAGTAGACTGACTACAATATATACAGTTGCAAGAAAAAGTATGTGAACCCTTTGGAATGATATGGATTTCTGCACAAATTGGTCATAAAATGTGATCTGATCTTCATCTAAGTCACAACAATAGACAATCACAATCTGCTTAAACTAATAACACACAAAGAATCAAATGTTACCATGTTCTTATTGAACACACCATGTAAACATTCACAGTGCAGGTGGAAAAAGTATGTGAACCCCTAGACTAATTACATCTCCAAGAGCTAATTGGAGTGAAGTGTCAGCCAACTGGAGTCCAAATAAATGAGATGAGATTGGAGGTGTTGGTTACAGCTGCCCTGCCCTATAAAAAACACACACCAGTTCTGGGTTTGCTTTTCACAAGATGCATTGCCTGATGTGAATGTTTCCTTGCACAAAACCTACGATTAAGAATTGTTGACTTGCATAAAGCTGGAAAGGGTTATAAAAGTATCTCCAAAAGCCTTTCTGTTCATCAGTCCATGGTAAGACAAATTGTCTATAAATGGAGAAAGTTCAGCACTGCTGCTACTCTCCCTAGGAGTGGCCGTCCTGTAAAGATGACTGCAAGAGCACAGCGCAGACTGCTCAATGAGGTGAAGAAGAATCCTAGAGTGTCAGCTAAATACTTACAAAAGTCTCTGGCATATGCTAACATCCCTGTTAGCGAATCTACGATATGTAAAACACTAAACAAGAATGGATTTCATGGGAGGATACCACAGAAGAAGCCACTGCTGTCCAAAAAAAACATTGCTGCACATTTAGGCCTCTTTCACACGGGCGTCATGTTTTTTTGCCCGGATAAGATGCGGGTGTGTTGCGGTAAAATGCAAAGCGTTTTAATGCGTTTTGCACCCGCATGAGAAAAATCGGCATGTTTGGTACCCAGACCCAAACCCGGACTTCATCACTGAAGTTCAGGTTTGGGTTAGGTGTTGTGTAGATTTTATTATTTTCCCTTATAACATGGTTATAAGGGAAGATAATAGCATTCTTAATACAGAAGTAAATTAGGGATGGAGGGGGTTAAAAAAAAAAAAAGTTAACTTACCTGCTCCATAGCTGCCAGTCTCTGTTCTATCTTCAGGCCCTGGCAAAAGACCTGTGGTGACGTCACTGTGCTCATCACATGGTCCAATCACATGGTTCATCACCATGGTGAGGGACCATGTGATTGGACCATGTGATGTGACGTCACCACAGGTCCTTAGCCGGCAGCTCAACATTACAGAAGACAACGATCTGCAACTACGCGATCAAGTGTGTTGGCTGGTGCAGATGATGGAGAATAAATCAGACATATATGGATGGCTGTAGTTTACTAGGATTCATTTGTATTGAAGAGACATACAGCAGAGAGCATGGTGCTCATGTTAGCACAGGAGATATAGAAGAACAACAACCATAGATAACAGGAAAATGCAATAACAGATAGTCAACACATACTGTAGAACATTATGATAGAGTATTTGTGTATAGTGACATCTAGTGGTCAGACTCAATACTTCAAATACATAGGCATACAGGGAAATAAACCAAGCAATGTATAACATAGCATGAAACAATGTTCAGTCTCCAACACCCCTTCTCATTGTGAAGTGCTTAATTAGACAAACCGATTCTTCTCGTTAGATCTATATGTCTCTTTGCGTGCAAAGGCTTAGTAAGGATGTCTGCTAACATTTCCTCAGTGGGACAGTATCGTAGATCCATCTGTCCTTGCTCTTGCAAGTCTCTTAAGAAGTGATATCTCACGTCTATGTGTTTGGTTCTCGGGTTTATCCGCTCTGTCTGTGCGAGTGCTATACATCCTTGATTGTCCTCATAGATTGGCGTGGACTCTGTCTGGTTCTGATCTAGATCTTCCAGCAATTGTCTCAACCAGATTACCTCTTGCCCTGCTTGTGATGCGGCCACATATTCTGCTTCGGTGGAGGACAGTGTCACTGTGGACTGTTTTCTGGTGGTCCAGCTGATCAGCCCGTCTTTGAATAGAAACAGGTGTCCACTGGTGGATTTCCGATCACTGGGGTCACCTGCCCAGTCTGCATTCAGTTTAAAGTCTATTGTTCCCTTCAAATAGCTCATGATCCTTTTTGCTGCGTTCCAGTCCATCTGGGTTGGCTGGGATACTTTTCTGCATAAGAATCCCACTGCTGTGGCTATGTCAGGCCTTGCCACTGTAGCAATGTAGAGTAACTTCCCCATTGCCCTTCTGAATTGTGAGTCATTTTGCAAGGGGTTAATTCTTTAAGATAATTTGTCTCCATAGGCGAGTTGACTAGTTTGGCATCATTGAGCCCAAAAGTTTCAATTACTTCCTGTATTTTGTGACTCTGGTTAATAAGAAAACTACCATCTTTTCTCTTTCTATCTGCATGCCTAGGAAGTGTTTGACATCACCTAGATCTTTTGTTTCAAAGTCCATGTTTAAGACCTCCAGCAGTCTGGAACAATCCCCTTCTTGCTCATAACACACTAACAGATCATCTACATAAATGAGTACAAAGATCCACCTACCATTTAGTTTCTTGGTGTATAGGCAGGGATCGGCCTTGCTCCTCTGAAAGGATTCTCTCAAAAGCGCCTCATTAATCTTCATGTTCCATGCTCTGGCTGCTTGCTTGAGCCCGTAGATCCCCTTCTTAAGTTTACACACCTGTTCTGGCTTTTGTGGGTCTACAAAGCCCTCTGGTTGCTCCATGTAGATCTGTTAAGTCACTGTGTAGGAAAGCGGTTTTTACATCAAAGTGCTTTACTAGCATTTGTTTTGTAGTTGCAACTGTGAGTAGAGCTCTGATTGTCGTATGTTTGACGACTGGGGCAAATGTCTCATCGTAGTCTTCTCCATATTTTTGGGAGTATCCTTTGGCTACGAGTCTCGCTTTATATCTCTCAACTGTACCATCAGTGTTGTATTTGACCTTGAAAGTCCATTTACAGCCAATGGCCCTCTTTTTGGCCGGCAGTTGCGTTAGCACCCAAGCCTGCGTGTCCTGTAGTGAGATGATTTCTTCCTCAGCTGCCTTTATCCATCTCTTGGCTTCCCTCTCCGGGAGTTGCGATATGTCTTTCCAACAAGTGGGTTCTCTTACGCAGGATGTTTCTACTTTGTACGAGAGTCTGTTGGGGGGTTTACCTTTGTTTTCCCTCCTTGAGTGTCTTGGTTCAGCGTCATTAGCTGGTTCAGTTTGTTCCAGTCTCTTCTGTGACACAGTATCACTCTCGGGGGTTTGTTCCATAGGAAAAAAAAACTGCTCAGCGTTATTTGGTTCTTCTGCTCTTGGCATGGCTGGCTCCATTACTTCATTTCTCAGGTCCTCGATAAATGTTACGCTGCTGCTGATTGTCACTTTATCGGTCTTTGGGTCTAGGATTCTGTATCCTTTGGTGTTGTCGGCATAACCAACAAAGACACCTTCAATTGCTCGATTTTGGAGCTTGCTGTGCTTTTCTCCCGGAATGTAAGCAAAAGCTTTGCTTCCAAATATCTTGAGGTGTCCTATGCTTGGTTTTCGACTGTGCCATAGCTCGTATGGAGTTTTGGTTGTTGCCTTGGAGTGTAATCTGTTTTGTAAGTAGGTGGCCGTTTGTGCTGCTTCTCCCCAATATTTTTCAGGGAGTCCAGAATCAGTCAACATGCAACTGATCATTTCAGTCAGGGATCTGTTTTTCCTCTCTGCTACCCAGTTCTGCTGTGGAGTATATGGGACAGTCTTTTGATGTTCTATTCCTAGTTCCCTGAGTGTATTCTCTACTTGAAACCCGGTGTACTCGCCACCATTATCACTTCTGAGTACTAATGCCTTTCTGTGAAATTTATTGCTTACTTTGGTAACATAGTCCTTCAGCTTGTCGAATACTTCTGACTTATTCTTCATTAGGTATGTCACTGTAAACCTTGAGTAGTCGTCTATAAAAGTTAATATGTATTTATTTCCTCCTGGGGTGGTTGTTCTCATAGGCCTGCATACATCTGTGTGTATTAGTTCGATCGGTCTTCTTGCTCTGCTTTCACTTGCCTTTGGTGGGGTTACTCTGGTGGCTTTGGCCTTGATGCAGCATTCACACCTTAGCGTGTTTGGGCAGCCTGTTAACTTGAAGCCTTTCGTTAAATCCCATCTGGCCAGCTCCTGTATGCTGTCAGGTTGCCTGTGGCCCAGACGTCTGTGCCATAAATGAATACAGTTCTTGTGCTTATGTGTGCAGAGCTTTGTTTCTTGCTCAACAACATCAAGTTCATAAAAGGTGCTTACCCGCTTTAGCTGTTGCTATCACTCTTTCCCCATCTTGGATAGTGCATTGGTCACCTTTAAACGTTGTGGTTAGTCCTTTGCTTGCCAGTCGCCTGACTGATATAAGGCCGCCATTGAGTCCGGGAACAATACAATACATCCGTCATTGGTATTTTTAACACTTGTCCATCCTCATTTTTACAAGTGACTATTCCATATCCTGTTCCTTCAGCAGTTGTGCAACTCCCGTCTGCAAGATATATGGTTTCTTTCTTGTCTGGATTGAGCTCTACGAAGAATTCTCTATCGTTAGTCATGTGACTTGTTGCTCCAGAATCTATATACCATTTATGGTTGGTGACAGCATCTGTCACTTTAAAAGTTCTGTGCCACGCTGCTTGGTCGTTGTTTTTCATCATGGTTATGAGTGCCTGATTGGGATCTTTTTCCCTCTGCTCATTCCTCCACAATGGACAGTCGCGCTTGAAATGCCCAGCCCTGTTACACCGGAAACATAGTTTGGCCTTCCAGTTTGGCATCTTAGTGTCTGTTGCTTTAAGTGCTGCTCCTGTATCGCTCTCTTGCCTGTGAGAAGTTTGCTCCTTTCTGCGCTTGTATTCATCTGAAAGTCGAGATTTCACCAACTGTAATGTGAGTTCTTGCTTCAGATCTTGTCTCTAATGCATTAATCAGAGGGTTGTATGACTCTGGCAGGCTGCATAAAAGTATTGCTGTCATATGGTTATCTTTGATCTCCTCTCCGAGGTCCCTGAGTTGTGCAACAATTTCCAGCACGCTTCTTATATGTTTCTTGCATATCCCCTTCTGGAGTCAGTTTTGACTGATACAGCTTCCTTAGTAAATATAACTTGTTGTTTAAGCTAGAGCTCTCATGTAATCTATGGAGTGCATTCCACATACCTTTGGCAGTATCTTCCCCTTTTATGTGGATAAGCTGTTCATCTTCTACCAGTAGGGCTATTGTGGCTCTTGCCTGTCTGTTTTTCTTATCCCACTCCTGGTTGTCTACATCCGGCCTGTCTGTGGTGAGGACATCCCATGTGTCATCTTTGCTCAGCAACATCTCCATCTTGAACTTCCACATCTGGTAGTTGTCACTATTTAGCTTAGTGATCCCTAGTTTAAGATCCACGCTGCTAGCCATGATTAATGTACCTTGCTCGTATTCCAAGCACCTGGATACCTCAGAGCAGATTTCCTCCGCAGCTTGATCAAAGATGGTGTGCAGATGAAGACTAGGACTCTGTTCCGACTGTCTGATGATTCACGTGGTCTGGGCCCATAACATTTGTTGGCTGGTGCAGATGATGCAGAGAATAATCAGACATATATGGATGGCTGTAGTTTACTAGGATTCATTTGTATTGAAGAGACATACAGCAGAGAGCATGGTGCTCATATTAGCACAGGAGATATAGAAGAACAACCACCATAGATAACAGGAAAATGCAATAACAGATAGTCAACACATAGAACATTATGATAGAGTATTTGTGTATAGTGACATCTAGTGGTCAGACTCAATACTTCAAATACATAGGCATACAGGGAATTAAACCAAGCAATGTATAACATAGCATGAAACAATGTTCAGTCTCCAACAAAGTGGACTCGGTGAGTTAATTTATTTTTATTTTTAACCCCTCCATCACTATTTTACTTTACATTCTGTATTCAGAATGCTATTATTTTCCCTTATAACCATGTTATAAGGGAAAATAATACAGATCGGGTCCCCAGCCCAATCGTCACCTAGCAACCATGCATGAAAATCGCACCGCATCCGCACTTGCTTGCGGATGCTTGCGATTTTCACGCGGCCCCATTCACTTTTATGGGGCCTGCGTTGCGTGAAAAATGTAGAATATAGAGCATGCTGCGATTTTCACACAACGCACAAGTGATGCGTGAAAATCACAGCTCACGTGCACAGCCCCATATAAATGAATGGGTCAGGATTCAGTGCGGAATACTCGCTCGTGTGAAAGGGGCCTTACAGTTTGTACAAAATCACCTGGATGTTCCACAGCAGTACTGGCAAAATATTCTGTGGACAGATGAAACCAAAGTTGAGTTGTTTGGAAGAAACACACAACACTATGTGTGGAGAAAAAGAGGCACAGCACACCAACATCAAACCCAACTGTGAAGTATGGTGGTGGCGGCATCATAGTTTGGGGCTGCTTTGCTGCGTCAGGGCCTGGACGGATTGCTATCATCGAAGGAAAAATGAATTCCCAAGTTTATCAAGACATTTTGCAGGAGAACTTAAGGCCATCTGTCCACCAGCTGAAGCTCAACAGAAGATGGGTGTTGCAACAGGACAACAACCCAAAGCATAGAAGTAAATCAACAACAGAATGGCTTAAACAGAAGAAAATACTCCTTCTGGAGTGGCCCAGTCAGAGTCCTGACCTTAACCCAATTGAGATGCTGTGGCATGACCTCAAGAAAGCGATTCACACCAGACATCCCAAGAATATTGCTGAACTGAAACAGTTCTGTAAAGAGGAATGGTCAAGAATTACTCCTGACCGTTGTGCACGTCTGATTTGCAACTACAGGAAACGTTTGGTTGAAGTTATTATTGCCAAAGGAGGTTCAACCAGTTATTAAATCCAAGGGTTCACATACTTTTTCCACCTGCACTGTGAATGTTTACATGGTGTGTTCAATAAAAACATGGTAACATTTATTCTTTGTGTGTTATTAGTTTAAGCAGACTGTGATTGTCTATTGTTGTGACTTAGATGAAGATCAGATCACATTTTATAACCAATTTGTGCACCAATCCATATCATTTTTAAGGGTTCACATACTTTTTCTTGCAACTGTATATGTGTATAGGCAGTGTAGGACACCTCAACCAGTCTACTATGATCATATAAAAAACGGATTATTTAGGAGACTACCCAGTTTATTATTATAGACGCAATGAAGTGGCTGAGATGACTGATAAGTACAGAATAGGCAGGGGAACCAGTATCCTCTTTTCCCAGGCACTCACCTTATCAAAGCTGCTGCAGGGAACCCATGGACCCCCATAATCAATCATCTTGTAGTGTCTTGCTGCTTTCTGTTGCATTGTGAACAGGCAGGGGCGGACTGAGTGGTCGGGCACTTCGGACGTGGTCCGAGGCCCCGGCCGGGATGGGGGCCCGCCGCAGCAGTGCACATAACGTTAGTCGTCACTGTGTTCCTTCTGCACTGCACTGACGTCACACACACAGCCAGTGGCGTAAACTACTGGGGAAGCGGCTGCTTCGGGGCCCGGGGCCCGGCAGCGTGTGTGACAGTTTATTTTCAAGTTAGTTAAATATGATCGATTCTTCAGGGCCCCTTCACAGCAGCAGCGGAACAGGCCCCCTCGCTAATGTGATCTTAATCTTACAGTCTCCTGAAGTCTCCCGATGTGTCTGGGATTCGAACCCACAACCTTCATGTATCAAAGGCAAAGCATTTACCCACACAGCCATAAAGGCTGCCTTGCCAATATCTGAAAAAATATGAGACTTCTACTGTTGTAGCTGGCTAAGTGTACATCTATACACATGACAGCTGCCCCAACACACCCAGCACTGCTATATCTCTATATGACAGCTGCACCAGCACACTCAGCTCTACTATATCTCTATATATGACAGCTGTCCCAGCAAACCCAGCTCTGCTACATCTATACACATGACAGCTGCCCAAACACACCCAGCTCTGCTACATCTATACACATGACAGCTGCCCCAGCACACTCAGCTTTGCTATATCTCTATATATCTATCTACTGTATAGCAATACTTAGAGATATATAGATGTAGCAGAGCTGGGTGTGCTGGGGCAGCTATCATATATAGAGATATAGCAGAGCTGAGTGTGCTGGGACAGCTGTCATATAGAGATATAGCAGTGCTGGGTGTGTTGGGGCAGCTTTCATGTGTAAAGATGTACACTTAGCCAGCTATAACAGTAGAAGTCTCATATTTTTTCAGTCATTGGCAAGGCAGCTCTTATGGCTTTGCCTCTGATTCAGAAGGTCGTGGGTTCGAATCCCAGCAGAAACTTTTCTGAAATACAAGCACTGACTCCATATATGGACATACAGGGTGGGACACAGGAAGAGGCTGCATCGCATCGCTGACATGGAGGTAAGTATAAGTGTTTATTTTTTTTTTTTAATACCCAACTGTTACTGCCATGGGGGGAGCGGGAGGCACTTGATACTGGCACATGAGGGGAGGGGGGTTGGCACCTGATACTGGAACATGGGGGGGGCGGGGAGAGAGGCACTTGATACTGGCACTTTTTTTGGGGGGGGAGATAGCACTATGATACTGGGACATGGGGGGGGAGGCACTTGATATTGGCACATGGGTGGGGGGAGAGAGGCACTTGATACTGGCATATTGAGGGGAGATGGCACTATGATACTGGGACATGTGGGGGGGAGGAGAAAGGCACTTGATACTGGCACATTATTGGGGGGCATTATGGGGGACACTAGGCCGGCAGCCTATCAGAGGCCGGACACTGAGGGGCATCTACTGGGGCATTTTATACTGGTACATTATGGGGGGCACTAACAGAAAGGGGGGAGATGAGCACTATGGGGGAATTTACTGGGGGCACTATATAGGGGTATTTTATACTGGGACATTATGGGGGCACTATGGGAACATTAGCTCAACTGGGGGCATTACAAGGGGGTATTTTTGCACTGTCACATTATAAGGAGAATTATTCCTACTGGGGGGCATTATGGTGGGCTTTATTACTCCCCCATGGTATGACCCCCTAGTAGCAGCACCAGCCTCTCCCTGCTCTGCTATCCCTCTGCCTCTTCTCCAAATCCTTATTATGAAATCTTTCTCATTAGGATAAAACACAACATCAGCTCCGCCGTGTCCCCGGCCAAAGTGTTGAAGTGGCGTCCGAGATCCCCAAGGGCCAAGCCAAGTAACAGTAAGTTTTCATATGAAATATGTTTATGTTATACACATATAGCCTACACTGTGCCACACAATATACAATATACAGCTACACTGTGCCCCACAATATACAGTATACCGCTACACTGTGCCAAAGGAGTGGGGTTTACACAGGAGGAGGGAGGTGCGAAGTGCGCTGGAGGGGCCCTTACAAATATTTGCTGTGGGGCCCAGTCACTTCTAGTTACGCCCCTGCACACCGCAGCGCTGTTCGCGCACTCATTGGCGCTGTGGGATTCGCTGGAGAAGGAAGGGATCTCTGAGAAGCATGGGCACAGAGTTCGCTGAGGTAGTGGTTTTTGGTTAAGTGGTAGCCTAGGCAGCTTTACGTCTCAGCCATGTCTGGTCTGAAAGAAATTGAAAGACTGTGCTGGGCTGGCGGCGCTGCTGTTGCTGTGGGCTGTGGCAGGGCCGGGGTGAAAAGGGGAGAAAAATAAGTTATAAAAAAGTCTGATAAATACCAGTGTGAATGAAGGACTGTTAAAAGGGGTTAATAAATACTGTGAATGGGGGACTGCTGAAGTGGTTAATAAATACTGTGAATGGGGGACTGCTGAAAGGGGTTAATAACTATTGAAGGCCCTTCACAGTAATTATTAACCCCTTTCAAATGTCCCCTGTTCACAGTATTTATTAACCCCTTCAGCAGTCCCCTCTTCACTGAAGAGGGGACTAGTGAAAGGAGTTAATAACTACTGTGAATGGGGGACTCAGGACTGCTGAACTAGGTTATTTTTTTTTCTTTTGCCGGGCACTTACTGGGAGAGGGGCATCGTTTATCAGGTTAAGGATGTGGCCTAGAATGTCCTCCTTTTTGGGGTGAAGCAAGTGGCCACCCTAGTCGCGAATCGTAATACTTACCTGTATAGGATAGGACTCAGGAGGGGCCTGGTCCTGTACATGTGGGTGGGGCTTGCGGCAGAACATGGGTGGAGCCTGTAAGGGGGCCCTTGATTTATTTTGCCCGGGGGCCCTGAACAGGTAATATTTGAATGTAGTCATACAGTGGGGCCCCTAAACAAATTTTACTGGTGGGTCCTAAGCAACCCAGTCCAACACGGATTTCAGGTCAAAAGTTGCACCCACTAGTTATTACAATTATGGTATTCTTACATACTCTATTTAAAAAAAAATAAAAAATAATATATGACCTACAATATGACCTTGATTCAGTGCACCTTTAGGCCCCTTTCACATGGGCGAGATTTCCAAGCGGGTGCAATGCGTGAGGTGAACGCATTGCACCCGCACTGAATCCGGACCCATTCATTTCTATGGGGCTGTGCACATAAACAGTGATTTTCATGCATCACTTGTGTGTTGCGTGAAAATCGCAGCATGCTCTATATTGTATGTTTTTCACACAACGCAGGCCCCATAGAAGTCAAATATGGCTGCGTGAAAATACCCAAGCATCCGCAAGCAAGTGCGGATGCGGTGCGATTTTCACGCATGGTTGCTAGGATGAAAGTCTATTCACTGTATTATTTTCCCTTATAACATGGTTATAAGGGAAAATAATAACACTCTTTAATACAGAATGCTTAGTAGAAGGTCAATTGAGGGTTAAAAAAAAATAAAAATAAATAAACTCACCTCCTCCCATTGATCGCGTAGCTGCCGGTCTCCTTTTCTTTCTTCAGGACCTGTCAAAAGAGCTGTGGTGACATCACTGTGCTCATCACATGATCCATCACCATGGTGATGGACCATGTGATGAGCTCAGTGACATCACCACAGGTTCTTTGACAGGTCCTGAAGAACGAACAGGAGAACATGCCGATTTTTCTCACGAGCGTGCAAAATGCATTAAAACGCGTTGCACTTGCTGGGAAAAATCACGCATTTCCCCGCAACGCCCGTGTGAAACCAGCCTTAGGGTACTTTCACACTTGCGGCAGAGGATTCCGGATCCGTCTCTCCGGTGTCATCCAGAAAAAAGGATCCGGTATTAATTTTTTTAGCATTTTTAAAGGTCTGTGCATGCGCAGAAAGGAAAGCCGGATCCGTTTTGCCGGAACACTTAATGCCAGATCCGGCACTAATACACTTCAATGTAAGTTAATGCTGGATCAGGCAAGTGTTCAGTATTTTTGGCCAGAGAGAAAACTGCAGCATGCTGCGGTATTTTCTCTAGCCAAAAAACATAAAAGGGACTGAACTGAGGCATCCTGAACGAAATGCTTTCCATTCAAAATGCATTAGGATAAAACTGATCAGTTTATTTCCGGTATTGAGCTCCTGTGACGGAACTCTATACCGGAAAACAAAAACGCTAGGGTGAAAGTGCCCTTAAACAGCTATTTCAAAAGTCTAGAACCTTTTCCTAGTAACAGGCATTCTGTTTAACCAAAATATTACACGGAGAACCAGATTCATGTATGTGGAGACCCCCAAGAAAAACACTGAGAAGCAGAGAAAGCTCATAAAAAATAAAATAAAAATCAGTAAATGGTATAACCACAAAATTCAAATGAACAAAGTGTGCCAAACACACACATATCCCATATGTTAGATTTTAACATGGAAACCAGTGGCATCTGTCAGATGTATATATGTGAGGAAATCATCTGAATGTACAGCTCTGACAAAGTGCAGAAGCAGTGTGAATTGACAGATTGGTGGGGGGGGTGACACCCGGAACTTCGGCAGATCAGCTGTTTTGAGGAAGCCGCAGCGCTCACTAAAGCTTCATTGAGCCTCATCATCTCATCACAGCTTACAAAGCACGACATCCTCTATTGGATGGCCGCTGTGTTGGATATTGCATCTTAGCCCCACCCATTTAAAATGGGATTGAGCTGCGCCTAGGCCATGTGACCAATAAACGTGACATTACATAGCCTAGAAAAAGACTTAAAGGGGTTGTCTCAGACAATTGTGGCATATCGCTAAGATATGCCCCCATTGTCTTTATAGATGCGGGCCTCACCGCTGGGACCCGTACCTATATCTAGAACGGAGCCCCGAAAGGTGGTGGCTGAAGGACTCCGGTCCGGCCACCACCAAGCCGGCTTCCCATAGAAGTGAATGGGAGCGTACCGCGCATGCACGGTATCAGCACCCATTCATTTCTATGGGGCCGACGGAAATAGCAAGTGGTAGCGGGCCAGGATTTGGAGCCATGTCTGAGGATTAAAAAGGTTATGGACTGTAGTATATGACAATGCAAAATATTTTATTTTGAACAGAAAAGTGATTATGCTGAAAAAGTAGTAAAACATAAAAAAAAAACTATATCAATTTGGCATCACCATAACCGTATCAACCCACAGAATAAAATTATATCATATTTACTGCCAAAAGGAACTCCATAAAAAAAAAAAATAATAATGATAATTGTCATTTTTACCCACTTCACGTCCACAAAAAAAGTTATAAAAAGTGATCAATAAGATGTACCCAAAAATGATACCAATAAAAAGTACAGCCTGTCCCGCAAAAAACAAGACCTCAAAACAGCTACATTGGTGTAAAAATAAAAAATAAAAGTTATGGACTTTAGTATATGACGAAAACAAAAACTGATTTTATGCTGAAAGCAGGAAAACAAAAAAAGCTGTATAAATTTGGTATCACCATAACCGTATCAACCCACGGACTAAAATTATCGTATAATATTTACTGTAAGAGGAACCCCATAAAAGATAAAAATAAAAAACTCTGACAGAATTGCCATTTTTACCTACTTCATCTCAACAAATTTTTTTATAAAAAAAGTGATCAAAAAGACCTATGTACCCCAAAATGATACCAAAGAAACTACAGCCGTTCTGCAAAAAACAAGCCCTCACACAGCTACATTGGTAAAAAAATTTCAATGTTATGGTCCCTAAAATCTATTTCAGAAAAATACATGTTAGAAAATCCTGATGCTGCCTCCCCAAACAGTGGTTTACGACCACATATATGGTGTTGCCGTATTCAGGAAAAAAACTTTTTCCTGTTACCCCTTGTAAAAATAAAAAAATTGAATTTTAAAATATTTCCTCCATTTTGCTTTAATTCATGTGGATCATGTGGTTGAAAAAAGTTTGTAAAACGGGTTTAGTTTCTAAAATGAGGTCATTTATGGGTGGTTTCTACTATGTAAGCCCCAAAAAGTGACTTCATAACTGAACTGGTCCTTAAAGTGGCTTTTGGCAATTTTCTTAAAAAATTTAAAATTTGCTTCTAAACTTCTAAGCCTTCTAACTTCCTGAAAAAATAAAATGACAATTAAAAAATTATGCCAACATAAAGTAGACATATGGGGAATGTAAAGTAATTATTTTATGAAGTGTCACTATTGGTCTTAAAAGCAGAGAAATTCTAATTTTGAAAATTTTGAAACACTTCAGAATTTTCTGCAAATTTTGCATTTTATTATGCATAAAGGAAAAATGCATTAACTAAAATTCACCACTAACATTAAAGTATGATGTTTCACGAGAAAACAAACTCAGAATGGCTTGGATTAGTAAAAGTATTCCAAAGTTATTACCAGATAAACTGACATGTCAGATTTGAAAAATGGGGCTCCGGCATTTGGTCCAAACTGGCTGTTGCCTGAAGGGGTTAAATCATATGGACATTTAAAAAACAGCAGATAGCAGAGACACTCTGGGAGCATGAACATAATAATGTGTAAAGGGACAGTCACACCAAGCTTTTCACATTGTATTCTGAGGACATTCTCAATTACTTACTTTTTTAACCCCTTACTGATGAGAATTTCTTTAGATAGTATTAACCACTGCATTCTGATCCCCCTAGCTAGTTCCGCATGCACAGCCGCCCTCCATTCATTTCAATGGGGCTGCTGAAAATAGCCGAGCACTGGCTCAGCTATTTCCGTCTTCCCCCATAGAAATTAATGGGTGAACCCCATCAGGTGAACCCCGTAAAAAAATAAAAACAGTGCCAAAACAGTAATTTTCTGGTCACCTTGCCTCACAAAAAGTGTAATACCAAGCGATCAAAAAGGCATAGCCCAAAATGGTACCAATCAAGCCGTCATCTCATCCAACAAAAAATGAGCCCCTACCTAAGACAATCACCCAAAAAATAAAAAAATATGGCTCTCAGAAAATGGAAACACAAAAGATTCTATTTTGTTAACCCCTTAAGGACCAGGCAATTTTTAGTAAATCTGACATTTGTCACTTTATGTGGCAATAACTTTAAAAGGCTTTTACTTATCCAGGCCATTCTGAGATTGTTTTCTCGTTACATATTGTACTTTATGACAGTGTTAAAATTGAGTAAAACATTTTTTTATTTAGAAAATAAAATAAAAATTTACCAAAAATGTGGAAAAATTATTAAATTTCCATATTTCAATTTCTCTACTTTTATAATAGATAGTAATACTTCCAAAAATAGTTATTACTTTACATTCCCCATATTTCTACTTCATATTTGGATCATTTCGAAAAAAAAAAGATTTAAAAAAATGATACAGCGCTACAGCATGGGAGAATGAGACGCCGTCAGGTTCCCGTGGGTGGAGCCTAACTATGAAGATACCGGAGGCTATACCGGGCGAACGGAGCGGCGCCCAGGGATAATAGTAATAGTCGTGGCCAAAAGTTTTGAGAATGACACAAATATTAGTTTTCACAAAGTTTGCTGCTAAACTGCTTTTAGATCTTTGTTTCAGTTGTTTCTGTGATGTAGTGAAATATAATTACACGCACTTCATACGTTTCAAAGGCTTTTATCGACAATTACATGACATTTATGCAAAGAGTCAGTATTTGCAGTGTTGGCCCTTCTTTTTCAGGACCTGTGCAATTCGACTGGGCATGCTCTCAATCAACTTCTGGGCCAATTCCTGACTGATAGCAACCCATTCTTTCATAATCACTTTTTGGAGTTTGTCAGAATTAGTGGGTTTTTGTTTGTCCACCCGCCTCTTGAGGATTGACCACAAGTTCTCAATGGGATTAAGATCTGGGGAGTTTCCAGGCCATGGACCCAAAATGTCAACGTTTTGGTCCCCGAGCCACTTAGTTATCACTTTTGCCTTATGGCACGGTGCTCCATCGTGCTGGAAAATGCATTGTTCTTCAACAAACTGTTGTTGGATTGCTGGAAGAAGTTGCTGTTGGAGGGTGTTTTGGTACCATTCTTTATTCATGGCTGTGTTTTTGGGCAAAATTGTGAGTGAGCCCACTCCCTTGGATGAGAAGCAACCCCACACATGAATGGTCTCAGGATGCTTTACTGTTGGCATGACACAGGACTGATGGTATCGCTCACCTTTTCTTCTCCGGACAAGCCTTTTTCCACATGCCCCAAACAATCTGAAAGAGTCTTCATCTGAGAATATAACTTTGCCCCAGTCCTCAGCAGTCCATTCACCATACTTTCTGCAGAAGATCAATCTGTCCCTTGATGTTTTTTTTGGAGAGAAGTGGCTTTTTTGCTGCCCTTCTTGACACCAGGCCATCTTCCAAAAGTCTTCGCCTCACTGTGCGTGTAGATGCGCTCACACCTGCCTGCTGTCATTCCTGAGCAAGCTCTGCACTGGTGGCACTCCGATCCCGCAGCTGAATCCTCTTTAGGAGACGATCCTGGCACTTGCTGGACTTTCTTGGACGCCCTGAAGCCTTCTTAACAAGAATTGAACCTCTTTCCTTGAAGTCCTTGATGATCCTATAAATTGTTGATTGAGGTGCAATCTTAGTAGCCACAATATCCTTGCCTGTGAAGCCATTTTTATGCAACGCAATGATGGCTGCACGCGTTTCTTTGCAGGTCACCATGGTTAACAATGGAAGAACAATGATTTCAAGCATCACCCTCCTTTTAACATGTCAAGTCTGCCATTTTAACCCAATCAGCCTGACATAATGATCTCCAGCCTAGTGCTCGTCCACATTCTCACCTGAGTTAACAAGACGATTACTGAAATGATCTCAGCAGGTCCTTTAATGACAGCAATGAAATGCAGTGGAAAGGTTTTTTTTGAGATTAAGTTAATTTTCATGGCAAAGAAGGACTATGCAATTCATCTGATCACTCTTCATAACATTCTGGAGTATATGCAAATTGCTATTATAAAAACTTAAGCAGCAACTTTTCCAATTTCCAATATTTATTTAATTCTCAAAACTTTTGGCCACGACTGTAAGTGCAGGGAGATCCCTGGGCGCCGCTCTACATGTCTGTATAGTTAGTTTAGATGTTTTATTCTGGTGAAAGGTCCTCTTTAAGTCTTCTGAAATAATGACCCCTAAATCCCTTTCGTCAGATACTAAGGTTAGCACTGTATCACTGATTTTATATTCTGCTCTTGGGTTTTTACGCCCCAGGTGCATTATTTTGCACTTATCAACATTAAATTTTAGTTGCCAGATTTTTAACCATTCCTCTAGTTTTCCTAAATCCTTTTCCATTTGGTGTATCCCTCCAGGAACATCAACCCCGTTACAAATCTTTGTGTCATCAGCAAAAAGACACACCTTACCATCAAGGCCTTCTGCAATTTCAATGATAAAAGATATAGAGATCTGAATATACTCTATTGACTACAACCCTCTGTTGTCTGTCCCTCAGCCACTGCCTAATCCATTCAACAATATGGGAGTCCAAGCCCAAAGACTGCAATTTATTTATAAGCCTTCTATGTGGGACAGTATCAAAAGCCTTACTAAAGTCTAGATAAGCGATGTCTACTGCACCTCCACCATCTATTATTTTAGTCACCCAATCAAAAAAAATCAATAAAGATTAGTTTGACATGATCTCCCTGAAGTAAACCCATGCTGTTTTTCATCTTTCAATCCATGGGATTTTAGATGTTCCACAATCCTCTCCTTGAGTATGGTTTCCATTAATTTCCCCACTATTGAGGTCAGGCTTACTGGCCTATAGTTGTCAGATTCCTCCTTACTACCTTTTTTGTGAATGGGCACAATTTTTCACTTTCACAAGGGGTAACAGGACAAAATTCACCACACATTTTTTTCCCATTTCCCCCGGAATACGCCAACACCCCATATGTGCTCAAAAACTGATGTATCGGCGCACAGCAGGCTTCAGAGTGGAAGGAGCACCATATGGCTTTTGGAGAGCGGATTTAGCTGGAAAGGTAATTGGGAGCTATGTCGCATGTGAAGACACTCTGAGGTGTCCCTACAGTGGAAACCCCCAAAAAGTGACCCCATTCTGGAAACTACTGTCACGACGGGGAGTGGGGTGTTGTGCCTTTTCATAGGTAAATGCATTGATATCCAATTTATTCTAGTCAAGATGGATGTTCATTTCCTTTAAGAGCCATGCTTGACTATAGTTGCAATTTTGTATGTCTTGAGTAGGCCAAATTAAGGTCACACAAAGGTTTCTGCTCTTTAATGTTATTCTTCTCATGAATGTACCAGTCTGAGAAGAGGCCTCCTTGTTTACTTACTTAAATTTATGACGAGCAATAAAGATAAGCTCTGTGCAGCTGGTGATAATTACCTATACAATTAGGCATTTATTAATGAAGCAAAATATATAATATGTATGTATTCATTTAATGAGCCTTAGTTAGTTCTTAGCATAAGACAATCAGTAGGACATATATATATATATATATATATATATATATATATATTTGTTTATATTATATTGTTATATGTTACGAAGACAACATGTATCCAGTATATTGCATATATTTCTCATTAGAAGAGTGTCTGTGAAGATGTGTGTTTTGTAACAATTAATCACATCTTTGGTATGACAGAGGAGGTACTGATATCTCTGAGAAAACAAGGGCATTTACGATCCATAAATTAAGTGTGAGAAATGTTTAAAGAGACGCCTAGAGGTCTGTCTCTAATTGCTACAAGTGTCAGAATTAATCCCTATGGCTTTGAATTAAAGCTTCTAAGGTCAAAATGTATATTCAGACTTACATAAGTTAACCCTTTATACTATGATGCAAATAGCTTATACAGCAGTGCCACCTAGGTATCAGTAGGTGACATTACAATAGTAGCAAAAATGCATTCTGGGTAAGGTTATGATGTCACATTTTATCAATGGTCACGCCCATCCAACAATGATTGGAAAATTCCAAACTAGGAAGGTGTGTCTAACTGATAAGTTTGTGATCATAAGCCATACACAGGAGGGAGAAAAAAAAAAAGTGAGAGAGAGGAGAGGAGAAGTTGAGGTCTATCAAGATGAAAGCCATGGTGAGATGTGCTATGATGGACCACCCAGCTTTCCTAGGAGCAGAAGTGAGATTCCTACTAGGACTTGGTAAGAGACACAGAAAATGATATTTCATTTTATTAAGACTAATTTGATAGTGTGGGTGAAATTATACTATCTAGATTGGCGAATAAATAAATGATTAAATTAATTGATCATCTCCATATTGAGATGTAGTCTTAGGATATTGTGAGGCTTCATTCTACCTGCAGAAGAATCTAGACTCATAATCTAGCAAAGCATTAAGTAATTGTATATATGTGTATATATATATATATATATATATATATATATATATATATATATATAAATAATAGAGAAAGCAGGACTGCACTCCAAATTGTGATGAAAATCAAAGCAGTTTTATTCACCCATATTATGGCAAATCTTGCGACGTTTCAGCTCATATGATCCTTTCTCAAGCATAGAGATAGTGAAAGTGAAGACATATAAAGCATTTCAACATGTCCCACCCATCAAGGTGTGGTTGCAATCAGCTTAAATTACAAACATGTGATACAAGTATAAAGTGCATGTTTCCAAAGTGACTAGTGTCATACGTTCTATAATAACAGGATAAAATCCATTGCATACAGAACGCAACATATACATAACTTTGTTCCAATTAGAATAATAAAATATGTTGTCCAATACCAGACAAGGGAAGGAAGCCACTTAAAGGGGAAGTGCACACACAAGCATAGAAAGCTACACGTTGCCGTAGGCAACAACATGCGTGGCAACCATGTCACGGCAATCACCCAGAAGGCCGAGACACTGCCACTGCATGCACACACAGCAACACGTTGCCGCGGGAAACCGCAAGTGTGGCAACAGTGTCACAGCACACACCATAGGCAGTGACCACTACACCCCTCAAGGAATATTTCAAGGTGTGTAGTGAGCACTTTGACCCATCGGGCGTTTCACAGAATTAGGAAATGCTTGGCTGTGAAAATGAAAAAAAAAATTTTTTTCCAGAAAAAGTTGCTTTAGACCCACATTTTTTACTTTCACAAGGGGTAACAGGACAAAATCCACTCCACATTTTGTTCCCCATTCCCCCCCCCCCCCCGAATACGCCAACACCCCATATGTGCTCAAAAACTGATGTATGGGTGCATTGCAGGGCTCTAGAGTCAAACAGCTAAATATGGATTTTACTTACCTGAATTGGCAGACATGTATTTTAGGCGCCATGTCGCATTAAATAAATACCTGAGGTCCACAGAAATGGAAAAACCCCAACAAGTGACCCTATTTCGGAAAGAGCACCCCCGTACGAACATTTTAAGTGGTACAAAGGATAGAGGTCTCACAGAAGACAGAAATACTTGGAAAGCATTTCAAAGCACATATTTGTAAAAAAAAAAAATAATAATACTAGCAGACCCCAATTTTTTTTAAAAGGAAAAAATGCACCCCAGGTTGTGTTCTAAATTTTCTCCCTTTTCAGGAAACACCCCAAATGTGCTTGTAGCCTGCTGTATGGGCGCACAACAGGCAAACGGCAAAATATTAATTTTGCTGACAGGGCTGAATTGGCAGACATGGATTTTAGGTCCCATGTCGCATTAAATAAAATTCCTGAGGTCCCCAGAAATGAAAAACCCCAATAAGTGACCCCATTTCGGAAAGAGCGCAAAAATTTCGTTTTTATAAAGAAATACGTTATTTTAAGAAAGTTTTTCTTCTTAGAGTACTCGATTAATCGTAAAAATAAAATCGATAGAATACTTGATTACTAAAATAATTTGTTTAATGCAGCCCTACCTTACTCGTTTAATGCAGCCCTACCTTACAAAATGCATAATATAGAATGATCAAAAAGTCATATTTATACCCCAAAATGGTACCAATGAAAATGTCCCCTCATCCCACAAAACATTAACCCCCACATAAGACAATCACTTAAAGGGATTCTGTCATGAGATTTGAGCCCTATAAAGCCCTATATGGCCAGGTCCGTACTAATAACATGAATCCTAAACTGCCCTTATTAAACCTGCTTGTGGCTCTATTAGCCCAAAAAACTGGTTTTTATAAGCTGTCACTCACCTACCTAAGGTGCCCAAGGGGTTTTAAGTTAACCCAGGGTGCCCGCCCGCACCCCTCGCCGTCTGGTGCCCAGCGCCACCTTCCTCACCTCAGCCCGCCTCCGCAATCCTCCCGTCCCTCTGCTAGATCCGGCACCTGCACACTAGGCTCAGCCTGATGCGCCGCGGACTCCTGGAAACGGCTTCGCTGAGCGAAGTGCGCGGGCGCATCAGGCGGTGCATGCGCACTTCGCTCAACGAAGCCGCTGCCAGGAGTCCGCGCCGCATCAGGCTGAGCCTAGTGTGCAGGTGCCGGATCTAGCAGAGGGACGGGAGGATTGCGGAGACGGGGCTGAGGTGAGGAAGGCGGCGCTGGGCACCAGACGGCGAGGGGTGCGAGCAGGCATCCTGGGTTAACGTAAAACCCCTTGGGCACCTTAGGTAGGTGAGTGACAGCTTATAAAAAACAGTTTTTTGGGCTAATAGAGCCACAAGCAGGTTTAATAAGGGCAGTTTAGGATTCATGTTATTAGTACGGACCTGGCCATATGTTTAGCTTATAGGGCTCAAATCTCATGACAGAATCCCTTTAAATAAAAACCAATGGCACCCGTAAACCAATCCTTTCTTCTGAGTCCAGCCATGTGCCCCCACAGCAGTTTACCACTACATATGGTGTGTTGCTGTATTCAGGAGAAAATGGTAACAAATAATGGGGTGCTTTTCTACTGTGAAAATGAAAAATGTGGGGCTAAAGCAACATTTTATTGGAAGAAATGAAATGATTTCAAATTCTGTAAAACGCTTAGGGGGGTCAAAGTTCTCAGTACACCCTTTAATATCTTTTTTAAGGGGTGTAGTTTCCAAAATGGGGTCACTTTGAGGGTTTCTACTGTAGGGTCACATCAGGGTCTCTTCAAATACAAAATGGTGCCTAAAAATCCATATGGCGCTCCTTTCCTTCTGACCACTGTCACGTGTCCATGGAGCAGTTTACCACCACATATGGGGTATTTCTGTAAACTGCAGAATCAGAGTAATGTATATTGAGGTTTATTTTGCTGTTAACCCTTGCTGTGTTGCAAGAAAAAAAAATTGATGAATATAAAAAAAAAAATCTACCAAAAAAATTTCACCTCGATTTTCCTTTAACCCCTTAAGGACTCAGCCCTATTTCACCTTAAGGACTTAGCCATTTTTGCAAATCTGACCAGTGTCACTTTAAGTGCTGATAACTTTAAAACATCATTTATAAAAAAAATACCAAATTTACCAAAAATTTGGAAAAAAATGAAAATTTCCAAGTTTCAATTTCTCTACTTCTATAATACATAGTAATACCTCCAAAAATAGTTATTACTTTACATTCCCCATATGTCTACTTCATGTTTGGATCATTTTGGAAATTATATTTTATTTTTTGGGGATGTTACAAGGCTTAGAAGTTTAGAAGCAGATCAAAAACCCAATTTTTAGGGACCAATTCAGGTCTGAAGTCACTTTGCGAGGCTTCAAAACTTATTTAACAAACTTTGTTAACCCTTTAGGTGTTCCACAAGAATTAATGGAAAATAGAGATACAATTTCAAAATTTCCCATTTTTGGCAGATTTTCCATTTTAACAATTTTTTTCCAGTTACAAAGCAAGGGTTAACAGCCAAACCAAACTCAATATTTATGACCCTGATTCTGTAGTTTACAGAAACACCCCATATGTGGTCGTAAACCACTGTACGGGCACACGGCAGGGCGCAGAAGGAAAGGAATGCCATACGGTTTTTGGAAGGCAGGTTTTGCGGGACTGTTTTTTTTGACACCATGTCCCATTTGAAGCCCCTCTGATGCACCCCTAGAGTAGAAACTCCATAAAAGTGACCCATCTAAGAAACTACACCCCTCAAGGTATTCAAAACAGATTTTACAAACGTCGTTAACCCTTTAGGTGTTCCACAAGAGTTATTGGCAAATGGAGATGAAATTTCAGAATTTCAATTTTTTGGCAAATTTTCCATTTTAATTCATTTTTCCCAGTAACAAAGCAAGGGTTAACAGCCAAACAAAACTCAATATTTATGGCCCTGATTCTGTAGTTTACAGAAACACCCCATATGTGGTCGTAAACTGCTGTACGGGCACACGGCAGGGGGCAGAAGGCAAGGAATGTCATACGGTTTTTGGAAGGCAGATTTTGCTGGACTGGTTTTTTTTGACACCATGTCCCATTTGAAGCCCCCCTGATGCACCCCTAGAGTAGAAACTCCAAAAAAGTGACCCCATTTTAGAAACTACAGGATAGGGTGGCAGTATTGTTTGTACTAGTTTAGGGTACATATGATTTTTGGTTGCTCTATATGACACTTTTTGTGAGGCAAGGTAACAAGAAATAGCTGTTTTGGCACCGTTTTTATTTTTTGTTATTTACAACATTCATCTGACAGGTTAGATCATGTGATATTTTTATAGACCAGGTTGTCACGGATGCGGCGATACCTAATATGTATACTTTTTTATATTTATGTAAATTTTACACAATGATTTCTTTTTTTAAACAAAAAAAATAATGTTTTAGTGTTTCCATAGTCTGAGAGCCATAATTTTTTCAGTTTTTGGGCGATTACCTTGGGTAGGGTATGATTTTTGCGGGATGAGATGACTGTTTTATTGGCACTATTTTGGGATGCGTGTGACTTTGATCGCTTGCTATTACACTTTTTGTGATGTAAGGTGACAAAAAATGGTTTATTTAGCACATTTTTTATTTTTTATTTTTTACGGTGTTCATCTGAGGGGTTAGGTCATGTCATATGTTTATAGAGCCGGTCTATACGGACGCGGCGATACCCAATATGTATACTTTTTTTTATTTATGTAAGTTTTACACCATAACAGTTTTTCTAAAACAAAAAAATGATGTTTTTGGGCGATTATCTTAGGTAGGGTCTCATTTTTTGCAGGATGAGGTAACTGTTAGATTGGTACTATTTTGGTGGGCAAACGCCTTTTTGATCGCTTGCTGTTGTACTTTTTGTGATGTAAGGTGACAAAAAATGGTTTATTTAGCACAGTTTTTATTTTTTACGGTGTTCATCTGAGGGGTTAGGTCATGTGATATGTTTATAGAGCCGGTCTATACGGACGCGGCGATACCAAATATGTCTACTAAATTTTTTTTTCCTATTTTTTACCAATTTTTTTTAAACTTTATTTGGAGAAAATGAAGTTTTTGTTTATCTTTACTTGAAACTTTTTTTTTTTTTGCGGGGGACTTTATTTTTTCAACTTTTTTTTTCAATTTATTTTTTGTCCCACTTTGGGACTTCAACTTTTGGGGGTCTAATCCCTTTTACAATGCATTCCAATACTTCTGTATTGGAATGCATTGGCTGTATGAGTAATACTGTGTGTATTACTCATACAGCTTCCGGCCTGTGAGATACAGGGGGCTGGATCTCACAGGCTCATCACCGGAAGGCAGCGCAGATGCCTAAGGAAGGCATCGCACTGCCTTCCATGCGATCGGGTCCCCCCTACAGCCACATGACCTAACCCATAAAGCACAGGAAGTGACGCGTGCCGGCCCTTAAGGAAGTGCTGCAGGAAACAAGTAGCAAGCATGCTGTGGCTAGGGCTGAGAGGAAACTGTGGAGCGCATCCCAGAACAGTACCTACACAGACAGGGCCCAGGACTGCAGCGGTGAATAGGAAGCAATGGCCGCAGATCACCGCTGAACACTGTGCCCGGGACCTCGGCAGTAAGCAGGGGAACAGTGGCGCACAGCGGCCGCTGTTACAGGCCCCTCAAACAGATTTTACTTACGTCGCTCTCCAGCACCCGCGTCGCTTATTATGCCGGCACGGCCACTGCAGCATCTCCCCGATGAAAACATCCGGCGACAGGGTGGGGCAACCAATAGCAGGCCGCGACAGGGACATGCCTCCCTAGCATTGCGGGTGACGCTAGGGAGGCATGTTCCCGTCGCAGCCTACTATTGGCTGACCAACCCCCACCCCTGATGCCATATGTTTTCATTGAGGGGCGGGAGATGAAGCGGCACAAAGCGGGTGCTGGAAAGCAAGGTAAGTACAACCTCTGTGAGGGGCACGAGCATATGGGGGGCATTATAGGTCTTAGATAACCCCTTTAAGGGTTCTGTAAAGGTCTGATGTTGTTATCACAGCTGCAGCCATTGTTCATCTCTTGCAGTCCAATGATATGATGTCACTATGAACACTATATTAGCATGCACAGAGGAAAACTAAAAATAGTGGGGGGGAACCAAATATCTACAGGTACAGAAGAGTACAGAGAGCAATCAGGAAGGTAACAATATTTCAAAGTTTTTACATTTTAGGCCTATATAAAAGGGGGAACAGGGGATAACTATTAGATTGGTGGGAATCTGACCACTGTGACCCCCAGCAATACAAAAAACGGGGACCCCATACTAGGGATCGACCGATATAGATTTTTTAGGGCCGATACCGATAATTTGTGAACTTTCAGGCCGATAGCCGATAATTTATACCGATATTATGGGAATTTTCATTTTTGAAAAAAAAAATAAAAAATTTCCTACACAAATCTGCTGAAAATTAATATGTTTATTGTTAACGTGTATTTTTTTTTTTTGTAAATGTTTCTTTTTCATTTATACTTAATATATTTTTTTTTTTTTTTACTAACTTTTAGCCCCCTTAGGGACTAGAACCCTTGTCCTATTCACCCTGATAGAGCTCTATCAGGGTGAATAGGATCTCACACTGTCCCTGCTGCTCCGTGCTTTGTGCACACAGCAGCATGGAGCTGAACATGGCAGCCAGGGCTTCAATAGCGTCCTGGCTGCCATGGTAACCGATCGGAGCCCCAGGATTACACAGCTGGGGCTCCGAACGGAGGAGCAGGGGAGAGGGGATCCTGTGGCCACTGCCACCAATGATTAATACTGGGGGGGGGCTTGGGTGGGGGGGCGCACCGCGCCACCAACGTTTTTAATACTGGGATGGGGGTGGGGGGCGCACTGCGCCACCAATGATTAATACTGGGGGGCTTGGGGGGGCGCACTGCGCCACCAATGAAGAGAAATCTCTCATTAATTCATATACAGGAGGCGGGAGCTGGCTGCAGAATCACATAGCCGGCTCCCGACCTCTATGAGCAGTAGCTGCGATCCGCGGCACCTGAGGGGTTAACTACCGCGGATCGCAGCTATTGCTCATAGAGGTCGGGAGCCGGCTATGTGATTCTGCAGCCAGCTCCCGCCTCCTGTATATGAATGAGAGAGGTATCTTCATTGGTGGAGCGGTGGCCACAGCCCCTCCCCTTCTTTTGTCCTCTCTCCTCTAATTGGCGGCAGCGGCAGCAGCACAGGGGGGAGGGAGACACTGCTTCCTTCTCCCCTGTGCTGTGCTGCTGAGGGAACACGGAGAGCGCTGAGAGCAGCGCGTTCTGTGTTCCCCATAAGTTATCGGTATATCGGCAAAATAGATGCCAATACCGATAACTGTCAAAATCCTGAATATCGGCCGATAATATCGGTAAAACCGATAATCGGTCGATCCCTACCCCATACCTAGAAGCGTGGCTAGTTGAGCATGTGCCCTGCCGTTCCATTCGTTCTCTGTGCAGGAATAGCAAAAAAAGTGTCCAGCTCTTATCCTTAAAAACCAATGCTTTATTCTTTCACATATTCAATTAAAATCCATGTGTACATGTGCTTCAGTTTCTCCGTTTGTACACATGGATTTTAATTGAATATGTGAAAGAATAAAGCATTGGTTTTTAAGGATAAGGAGCTGGACATTTTTTTGCCATTTCTGGATTGCTCACCTGGTAGCGTCTAGACCAGTACAGTCCGTGACTCCTTTAAAAAACTGGAGGTGAGTGCTGCCGTAAATGAATTGTTTTTTTGCATTCGTTCTCTGTGGTACTGTCAGAGAAAGCAGAGTACAGTGCCTAGCAATTTCCAGCAAAGAGAATGAATGGGGCAGCAGGGTGCATGCTCAACCATCCACTCCATTCATTTTAGGGTAGCGTGTTCCCGTTATCATGGTCGTGGGGGTTTCACCCACGATATAAGTTTAATCCCTGCCATTTTTCACTTTAAGGAGCAGGCCATTCTTGGCAAATCTGACATGTGTGTCACTTTATGTAGTAATAACTTTGAACTCTTTTACTTATACAAGCCAATCTGAGACTGTTTTCCCGTGACACATTGTACTTTATCATAGTGGTAAATTTCAGTTAATATTTTTCATTTTTATAACAAAAAACTAATTTACAAAAAAAAAATATGAAAAATAAATCGGAAATGTTCCAAATTTCAATTTCTCTGCTTTTAAAACAGATAGTGATACTTTATATAATAGTTATTACTTTACATTTCCCATATGTCTACTTCATGTTTGGATCATCTTGTGAATGTATTTAATTTTTTGGGGACGTTAAAAGGGTTAGGTAGTTTAGAAAATTTCAAAAACGCACATTTTAATGACCAGCTCAGGTCTGAAGTCACTTTTAGAGTTGAGCAGACACCTGGATGTTCGGGTTCGGCAGGTTCGAAAAAATAGTTCGAGTTTGGGACCCGAACCCCATTGAAGTCAATGGGGACCCGAACTTTTGGGCACTAAAATGGCTCTAAAATAGTCCTGGAAAGGGCTAGAGGGCTGCAAAAGACATCAAAATGTGCTTAAGAGCATGGCAACTGTTCTGCAAACAAATGTGGATAGGGAAATGACTTAAAATAACATAAAATACAGAAAAATTAAAAATAACAATCTGGATCTAGGAGTCGAAGATTGAGGAGGAGGTGGATGGGTGGATGTGGCGGTGTAGGTTGACGTGGCGGTGTAGGTATAATCGGCGGTGAAGGAGGAATAGGTAGCCAACACTGATTTGTGTTATTTTTTATTTTTAAATTGGAGTATCCCCCAAAATATTGGGACATATAACAAAATAAAACAAAGAATAAGTGCACTTGAATACAAGAATGGATGGTTGAGGTTGGTATAAATTTCTATTCTACACAAGGTACGGACAAGTCCTGTGGGATCCATGCCTGGTTCATTTTAATAAACGTAAGCTTGTCCACATTGGCTGTGGCCTGTGATAATGCTCTCTGCCGTGCTAAACACACGTTCACACTATACACTGGCTGCAGGGCAGGTCATCACCTCCAAGGCTGACAAAGCTTTTCCACATTTGGGCCATGCTAACCCTGCCTTCTCAGGTGCTGGCTGTGCCCCAGCTGCGTTGGCGACCTCTTTCTCCTCCTCTGCCTTCGTCTTGTGCTTCCACTGTTCCCCCGCTGTCAGGTGGGAATGCCATATGCAATGTGCGCTTGTAGTCGCGCATCTTCCGATCAGTAACAGATGTTTTCACTAAATTTAGTTCCCTGTCAGCAATGCAGAGCAAGGGTTCATTCACGGCAAAAGGGGGTTCATGTCACCCAGCAATAGAACAGAGGATTTTGAGAGATTTAGGCCCCTGTCACCCAGGCACAGCAGGGGTTCATTCACGACAAAAGGGGGTTCTTGTCACCCAGCAAAAGAACAGAGGATTTTGGGAGATTTAGGCCCCGGTCACCCAGGCACAGCAGGGGTTCATTCACGGCAAAAAGGGGTTCTTGTCACCCAGTAATAGAACAGAGGATTTTGAGAGATTTAGGCCCCTGTCACCCAGGCACAGCAGGGGTTCATGTCACCCAGCAATACAACTGAGGATTTTGAGAGATTTAGGCCCCTGTCACCCAGGCACAGCAGGGGTTCATTCACGGCAAAAGGGGGTTCATGTCACCCAGCAATAGAACAGAGGATTTTGAGAGACCCAGGCACAGCAGGGGTTTGTATACGCCAAAAATGGTAAAATGTCACCCGACAATTGAAAATAAGAATTTTTTCAATTTAGGGCACTAAAATTGGCACTTTTTTTTTTATTTTAAATGGCTCTAAAATAGTCCTTGAAAAGGCTAGAGGGATGTAAAAGGCAGTAAAATGTGCTTAAGAGGGAAATAACTTAAAATGAAATAAAATAACTAAAAATGACAAATTATTAACCTGCAACTCAGAGAAGGAGGTGGATATGGAGTCGGAGGTTGAGGAGGCGGTGAATGTGGTGTTGTAGGTGGAGGCAGCAATAGAGGAGGAGGAGGTAGCCGACAATGTTTTTTTATTTTTTTTTATTGGGGTAGGTAGCCCCCAAAATATTGGGACAAATAAAAAAGAAAACAAAGAATCATTGCACTTGACTTGAGTACAAGAATGTATGTTTGATGGTGGTATAAATGAAGCCTGGTTTATTTTAATGAACGTGAGCTTGTCCACGTTGGCTGTGGACATGCGGCTGCATCTGTCTGTAATGACGCCTCCTGCCGTGCTAAATACACGTTCAGAGAGGACACTGGCTGCAGGGCAGGCCAGCACCTTCAAGGCATACAGGGCAAGCTCTGGCCATGTGGACAATTTGGAGACCCAGAAGTTGAATGGGGCAGAACCATCAGTCAGTACGTGTAGTCGTGTGCACAGGTACTGTTCCACCATGTTGTTCAAATGCTGCCTCCTGCTAACACGCTCCATATCAGCAGTTGGGGCCGTTTTTTGCGGCGAGGTGACAAAGCTTTTCCACATGTCGGCCATGTTAACCCTGCCTTCTGAGGTGCTGGCACTGACACAGCTGCGTTGGCGACCTCTTCCTCCTCCCCTGCCTTCGCCTTGTGCTTCCACTTGTCCCCCGGCGTCAGTCGGGAATGCTCTCAGGAGCGCATCTACCAGCGTGCGCCTGTAGTCGCGCATCTTCCGATCACGCTCCAGTGAGGGAATTAAGGACGGCACATTGTCTTTGTAACGGGAATCCAGCAGGGTGGAAACCCAGTAATCAGCACACGTTAAAATGTGGGCAACTCTGCAGTCGTTGCGCAGGCACTGCAGCATGTAGTCGCTCATGTGTGCCAGGCTGCCCAGAGGTAAGGACAAGCTGTCCTCTGTGGGAGGCGTATCGTCTGCGTCCTCCATATCCCCCCAGCCACGCACCAGTGATGGGTCCGAGCTGCGTTGGATGCCACCCCGCTGTGAACATGCTTCACCCCCATCCTCCTCCAGTAGTGGGCCCTGGCTGGCCAAATTTGTACCTGGCCTCTGCTGTTGCAAAAATCCTCTTTCTGAGCCACTTCTAAAAGACTGGCCTGAAAGTGTTAGAGATGACCCCTCTTCCTCCTCCTGGTCCTGGGCCACATCCTCTTCCATCATCGCCCTAAGTGTTTTCTCAAGGAGCCATAAAAGTGGTATTGTAACGCTGATAACGGCGTCATCGCCACTGGCCATGTTGGTGGAGTACTCGAAACAGTGCAACACGGCACACAGGTCTCGCATGGAGGCCCAGTCATTGGTGTTGAAGTGGTGCTGTTCTGCAGCTGAAACTCCACTATGGCCTGCTGCTGCTCGCACAGTCTCTCCAGCATGTGCAAGGTGGAGTTCCACCTGGTGGGCACGTCGAATATGAGGTGGTGAGCGGGAAGGCCGAAGTTACGCAGTAGAGCAGACAGTCGAGCGGCGACAGGATGAGAACACCAGAAGCGCGCACAGACGGCCCGCACTTTATGCAGCAGCTCAGACATGTCGGGGTAGTTGTGAATGAATTTCTGCACCACCAAATTCAGCACATGCACCAGGCAAGGGATGTGCGTCAAACCGGCTAGTCCCAGAGCTGCAACGAGATTTCGCCCATTATCGCACACCACCAGGCCAGGCTTGAGGCTCACTGGCAGCAACCACTCGTCGGTCTGTTGTTCTATACCCCGCCACAACTCCTGCGCGGTGTGGGGCCTTTCCCCCAAACACATTAGTTTCAGAACGGCCTGCTGACATTTACCCCTGGCTGTGCTGAAGTTGGTGGTGAAGGTCCGTCGCTGACCGGATGAGGAGGTGGTAGAAGAGGAGGAGGAAGCCGAGTAGGAAGAGGAGGCAAAGAATGATGCCCTGCAATCCTTGGCGGCGGAAGGACGTGCGCCAAACAGCTCTCCGCTTGGGGCCCAGCCGCCACTACATTTACCCAGTGTGCAGTTAGGGAGATATAGCGTCCCTGGCCGTGCTTACTGGTCCAATTATCTGTGGTTAGGTGGACCTTGCCACAGATGGCGTTGCGCAGTGCACACTTTATATTATCCGATACTTGGTTGTGCAGGGAGGGCACGGCTCTCCTGGAGAAATAGTGGCGGCTGGGAACGACGTATTGTGGGACAGCAAGCGACATGAGCTATTTGAAGCTGTCCGTCTCCTCCAGCCTGAATGACAGCATTTCAAAGGCCAGCCGTTTAGAAATGCTGGCATTCAGGGCCAGGGATCGAGGGTGGCTAGGTGGGAATTTACGCTTTCTCTCAAAGGTTTGTGAGATGGAGAGCCGAACGCTTCCGTGTGACATGGTGGAGATGCTTGGTGACGGAGGTGGTGTTGTTGGTGGCACATCCTCTGTTTGCTGGGCGGCAGGTACCAACGTTCCTCCAGAGGCAGAGGAAGAGGCCAAAGCCAAGGCAGCAGCAGTAGAAGAGGGAGCAAGAGGGGCCTGAGCCCTTTCTTGGTTTTGAAGGTGCTTACTCCACTGCAGCCAGTGTCTCGCATGTAGATGCCTGGTCATGCAGGTTGTGCTAAGGTTCAGAACGTTAATGCCTCGCTTTAGGCTCTGATGGCACAGCGTGCAAACCACTCGGGTTTTGTCAGCACATTGTGTGAAGAAGTGCCATGCCAGGGAACTCCTTGAAGCTGGCTTTGGTGTGCTCGGTCCCTGGTGACGGTGGCCAGTAGCAGCCGAACAGTTTTGGCGACGGCTGCCCAGCTTTTGCACCCTTCTCCCGCTTTTGCTACCCTGTTGGCTCAGTCTCACCACTGCCTCTTCCTCCGAACTCTGAAAGTCAGTGGCATGCCCTTCATTCCATGTGGGGTCTAGGTCCTCATCGTCCCCTGCATCGTCTTCCACCCAGTCTTCCTCCCTGACCTCCTTTTCGGTCTGCACACTGCAGAAAGACGCAGCAGTTGGCTCCTGTGTTTTGTCATCAGAGATGTGCTGAGGTGGTATTCCCATGTCCTCATCAGGAAACATAAGTGGTTGTGCGTCAGTGCATTCTATGTCTTCCACCCCTGGGGAAGGGCTAGGTGGATGCCCTTGGGAAACCCTGCCAGCAGAGTCTTCTAACAGCATAAGAGACAGCTGCATGACTTGAGGCTCAGACAGGTTCCCTGATATGCACGGGGGTGACATGACAGACTGATGGGCATGGGTTTCAGGCACCACCTGTGCGCTTTCTGCAGAAGACTGGGTGGGAGATAATGTGAACGTGCTGGATCCACTGTCGGCCACCCAATTGACTAGCGCCTGTACTTGCTCAGGCCTTACCATCCTTAGAACAGCATAAGGCCCGACCAAATATCGCTATAGATTCTGGCGGCTACTGGGACCTGAGGTAGTAGGTTCAGTAGGACGTGTAGCTGTGGCAGAACAGCCATGTCCTCTCCCTGCAACAGAGGCTCCACCAACACCACCACAACCGCGTCCCTTATTAGATGTTTTCCTCATAGTTAGTGTTTACAAAGCAAAGTAAAAAGTGGTTAAGTCTGTTAAAAATAATTAAACGCCAATAAAAAACCCTGATGTAGGGTATTGCACTCAATTTTTTTTTTTAACTCTATATGACAGCGGTATTTGTGGCCTATATGTGACACTCACTTATGCACGTCTTATCCCAAATGTGCAGTATATCAGAGGCTTTTTTCACCCCAGTATGCCAAAGCTGTATTTCTGGACTTGCAGATAGTCTGTGCTGGTGCACTATCGTTGCATAAAATGGCTGCCGATCATGTATTGATATTGACTAACTGAAGAAAAAAAAGTTCGTTTTTAACAGTAGTTGGCTCAGGGCAGGCTTAAAAAAATTGTGCACTGCACCCACAAAACACTTTTGCTGTAGATCGCTGAGTACAAAAAAACGTTCTTGATCAGATTTCTCCCTGATCTCTCCCTCACAGCAGCTGCAGCCTCTCCCTACACTAATCCGAGCAGAGTGACGGGCGGCGCTACGTGACTCCAGCTTAAATGGAGGCTAGGTCACATGCTGCAGTTGGCCAATCACAGCCAATAGTAGGCATGGCTGTGATTGCCTTTTGGGTCAAGTAGCATGACGCTTGTTGATTGGCTGCTGTGCAGCCTTTCAAAAAGCGCCATAAAAATCGCCGAACCCAAACTTTTACATAAGTGTTGGGGTTCGGGTGCCGAACCCTAAAGTTCAGGTTCGCTCAACTCTAGTCACTTTGCGAGGCTTACATAATAGAAACCACCCAAAAATGACCCCATTTTGGAAACTACACCCCTCAAGGTATTCAAAACTGATTTTACTAACTTTTTGGGTGTTCCACAAGAATTAAACAAAAATGTAAATGAAATTTCAAAATTTGACTTTTTTGGCAGATTTTCCATTTTAACCACCTCAGTTCCCCTAGCTTAAACCCCCTTAATGACCAGACCACTTTTTAAAATTCTGCACTACACTACTTTCATGGTTTATTGCTCGGTCATACAACTTACCACCCAAATAAATTTTACCTCCTTTTCTTCTCACTAATAGAGCTTTCATTTGGTCGTATTTCATTGCTGCTGACATTTTAACTTTTTTTTATATTAATCGAAATTGACATTTTTCACTTTCTGTTTAAAATTTTTCAAATAAAACTACATTTCTATATAAAATTTTCTCTAAATTTATTGTTCTACATGTCTTTGATAAAAAAAAAAATGCAATAAGTGTATATTTATTGGTTTGGGTAAAAGTTATAGCGTTTACAAACTATGGTGCAAAAATGTGAATTTACGCACTTTGACTTTCTGAGCACCTGTCATGTTTCCTGAGGTTCTACAATGCCCAGACAGTAAAAACACCCCACAAATGACCCCATTTCGGAAAGTAGACACCCTAAGGTATTCGCTGATGGGCATAGTGAGTTCATGGAAGTTTTTATTTTTTGTCACAAGTTAGCGGAAATTTTTTCTTTTTTTTTCTTACAAAGTCTCATATTCCACTAACTTGTGACAAAAAATAAAATTTTACATGAACTCGCCATGCCCCTCACAAAATACCTTGGAGTGTCTTCTTTCCAAAATGGGGTCACTTGTGGGGTATTTATACTGCCCTGGCATTTTAGGGGACCTAAAGCGTGAGTAGTAGTTTGGAATCCAAATGCGTAAAAAATACCCTGTGAAATCGTAAAGATACTCATTGGAATTTGGGCCCCTTTGCGCACCTAGGCTGCAAAAAAGTGTCACACATGTGGTATCGCCGTACTCAGGAGAAGTAGGGCAATGTGTTTTGGGGTGTATTTTTACATATACCCATGCTGGGTGAGATAAATATCTGTAAAAGACAACTTTTCCTATTTTTTTTATACAAAGTTGTCATTTTACAGAAATATTTCGCTCACCCAGCATGGGTATATGTAAAAATACACCCCAAAACACATTGCCCTATGGCGATACCACATGTGACACTTTTTTGCAGCCTAGGTGCGCAAAGGGGCCCAAATTCCAATGAGTACCTTTTAGGAGGTCATTTTTAGGCATTTGGATTCCAGACTTCTTCTCACGCTTTAGGGCCCCTAAAATGCCAGGGCAGTATAAATACCCCACATGTGACCCCATTTTGGAAAGAAGACACCCCAAGGTATTCCGTGAGGGGCATGGCGAGTTCATAGTTGTTGTTTTTTTGGCACAAGTTAGCGGAAATTGATTTTTTATTTTTTTTTCTCACAAAGTCTCCCTTTCCACTAACAAAAAGTTAAATCTTTCATGGACTCAATATGCCCCTCAGCGAATACCTTGGGGTGTCTACTTTCCAAAATGGGGTCATTTGTGGGGTGTGTTTACTGTTCTGGCATTTTGGGCGGGGCTAAATTGTGAGCAACCCTGTAAAGCCTAAAAGGTACTCGTTGGACTTTCGGCCCCTTTACGCACCTAGGCTGCAAAAAAGTGTCACATATGTGGTATCGCCGTACTCAGGAGAAGTAGGGCAATGTGTTTTGGGGTGTCTTTTTACATATACCCATGCTGGGTGAGAGAAATATCTCTGTAAATTGACAACTTTGTATAAAAAAAAAAATAATTCTCTTACAAAGTCTCATATTCCACTAACTTGTGACAAAAAATAAAATTTTACATGAACTCGCCATGCCCCTCACGAAATACCTTGGGTGTCTACTTTCCAAAATGGGGTCACATGTGGGGTATTTATACTGCCCTGGCATTTTAGGGGCCCTAAAGCGTGAGAAGAAGTCTGGAATATAAATGTCTAAAAAATTTTACGCATTTGGATTCCGTGAGGGGTATGGTGAGTTCATGTGAGATTTTATTTTTTTGTCACAAGTTAGTGGAATATGAGACTTTGTAAGAAAAAAAAATAAAAAGAAAAAATTTCAGCTAACTTGTGCCAAAAAAAAAATCTTCTATGAACTCGCCATGCCCCTCAAAAGTGATCTTTATAGCGCCGCAGCAATTTTACAGTGTTTTCGCAGTGATTAGAAAAAATTAAAAATTGTCACTGCGGTGGGGCGGACTGAACGCAAGTGTGCGCACAAGATCAGGCCTGATCGGGCGAACACTGCGTTTTTTGTAAAGCCTATAGAACAAGTCCTATTCTTGTCCGCAATTGCGGACAAGAAAAGGCATTTTCTATATAGTTCTGGCAATGTGCGGATCCGCAAAATGCGGACATCGGACTCTAGGACATGAAGGGAGAAAAGAATGTAACAGGTCTGGTGTCCTGTATCATCTGGACAGGATCTTAAAATTATTTTCCTGGAGTCCGCAACTTACGGACGACATGTGATAACTCGAATGCCTTCTCCCATTGCTCTGAAGAAAATGACTTCGCTAGTTCCTTTTCCCATACTCTTACAAAGGGTAGGGTTGAAACAGTCGTCCCTCCTCTGTAGCTGCCCGTAGATCAGAGACACTAAGTGTGTGGGGGAGGGGAGGATTGGAGGCAAAGCGCTTCAAAAGGTAGTGAGGTCTCTGGCTGTCAGCTTGTATGCTGACAGCCTGCCTGTGAGACCTAGCCTAAGGGTCCCGGTGTTGTGTGGTGCCGAAATTTTCACCGGCGATATTAAGGTCTGCAATTCAGGACCCGGCAGCAAGTCCTTAACATCTGCTAACACACTCAGCAGGGTTGTCTCCCTCTCTTCCAAAGTGGCGGTCACCCCTACTGCTGGCCCTTCGGCCTCGCGTTCCCAGGGTTCTGGCCTCCCGCCCGAGCTAGGCCACTCTGCTGAAGTTACCCCTGGCATCAACAACTTTCACAGCCGGCCAACGTGCTGGAAAGTCTCTCCCTATTATTAGTTCATAAGGTAAGGTGGTGGCAACGGCCACCTCATGGGTCCATTTGCTGCCTCTCGTAAATAGAGACACCAGGGCAGTGGGTTAGTCCTTTAAATCTCCATGTATGCACACGATCCAGATTTTTCGGCCAGTATACTCGTCGGGCCGCACCAGGGTAGCTCTTAACAGGGACACCAGACTCCAACAAAGCCACTGCCAGAGTCTTCCACTTCTTCCTGGTATAGGTGGTTATTGTCTATAGTCTCTGGGATACCTGATGCACACAGCTTCCTGGCATACGAGTTGCGTTATCCATAGTTAGTCTGCATGGATTTGCTCGATGGGGACAGTCAGCCCTTACGTGGCCAGGCTTAGGACACTGCCATCATACTATCGGAGTCGGGTCTACGAGGGGGGTACACCCCAGGCGGGCTTGGTTGGCACAAGTCTCTGGGATGCAGATAGCAGGGGTTTGGCTGCCCCCCTCCCAAACAAACCCCTTTTGAATTCCTGGTAGCCTCATAGCGTTCCACCATCTCAAGTGCATTACCAGGAGACACCTGGCCGATCCAGTGGTGGAGGGGGTACGGCAAAGCCCTCCAGAACACATCAGCCAACAGACAGTCCAACATAGCAGTGGGACTCAGCACATCAGGTTGCAGCCATTTTTTGTAACAGGTGTAATAGGGTATAATACTGGCACCTCGTGGGCTCAGCCAGGATAAACTCCCACTGATGCACCCGCTGGGCCAGGACTAATACATTCACCCGCAATCTCTCCAGGATCTCACCCTTTACTATCGGGTAATCAGCCGCTTGATCATCCGGTAAGACAAAATACACCTGCTGGGGTCCAGATGCCAGGAACAGAGCGACAACCTCAGCCAATTGCTCCCGGGGTAGCTTCTCTCTCACGGCCACCTTCTCAAAGATCGCCAGATAGGTCTCGATGTCGTCTGCGGGGGTCATCTTGGGGATCGCCGCACGGACCGCTTTCCGGGAATCGTGGAAGCTCTGGGATGCTCCTGCTGCTTGTAAAGCCATCAAATCTAACAGCAGCTGGTTTTGTTTCCTGCTGTTGCAGGTTAGATTCCACGAGGGCATTCACGACAGCCTCCATTTTGTCGAGGGACATGGGTTGTAATCTTGCTGGTTTGATGCAAGACATACAACTGTGCCTGGAAAAACAAATATTTCGGCCTTCACGCCAGCCTCACTGCAATGCCTGCATCCTCCACCAAATGTGGGGATTCGCTTTGGTAGGCAGGTTAGTGGACGCAGTATAGAGGCAACAACAAAGTCTTTGAATTAAACAGTTCAGTTTTTATTCACACATTAAATGGCTTCTGTCACCCCACTAAAGTGATTTTTTTTTTTTTGGGCTAGTTAAATTAGTTATATTGCGATATATGAAAATATAATGGTGTTACCTACTTTGATCCAGCAGTTTCTTCCAAAAACGAAGTTTTATAATATGTAAATTCGGTCTCTACCAGCAAGTAGGGCGGCTACTTGCTGGTAGCTGCTGCAGAAAACCGCCCCCTCGTCGTGTTGATTGACAGGGCCAGCCGGGATCTCCTCCTCCGGCCAGCCCTGTTGGCATTTCAAAAATTGCGCGCCTGTGTTCATTCGGCGCAGGCGCTCTGAGATGAGGAGGCTCGTCTCCTCAGCACTCCCTCAGTGCGCCTGCGCCGATGACGTCTTCTATTTCGGTGATGTCATCGGCGCTACTGCAGTCCCGGTTGCCATGGTTACCGATCGGAGCCCCAGCGATTAAACTGGGACTCTGATCGGTACTCTCCGTTGCCACCAATGATAGGGGGGAGATTTTAATTAGGAGGGGGAGGGAGGGCCCACTGGCCACCAACGAGTTAACTACAGGGGAGGGAGGGGGGGGCCGGCCGCACTGGACAACAAAGAGTTAAAAATAGGGGGGGGGGGGTCTGCCCCCTGCTGCCTGGCAGCACCTGCCAGGCAGCAGGGGGCAGTCATGTACACAGTTCTTTTAGTATATTCTAACCTGAAGCGTCCCCATCACCATGGTAACGCCTCTGTGTTAGAATATACTGTCGGATTTGAGTTTCACGATCTAATTCATATCCGACAGTATTTTCTAACATAGAGGCGTTCCCATGGTGATGGGGACGCTTCAAGTTAAAATATACCATCGGATTGGAGAAAACTCTGATCCTATGGTATATTAACTACTGACTTTACATTGAAAGTCAATGGGGGACGGATCCGTTTGAAATTGCACCATATTGTGTCAACGTCAAACGGATCTGTCCTCATTGACTTGCATTGTAATTCAGGACTGATCCGTTTCGCTCCGCACGGCCAGGCGGACACCAAAACGACTTTTTTTTCATGTCCGTGGATCCTCCAAAAATCAAGGAAGACCCACGGACGAAAAAACGGTCACGGATCACGGAAAAACGGAACCCGTTTTTGCGGACCGTAAAAAAAAAAAAAACGATCGTGTGCATGAGGCCTAAATCACATTAAATCTGCTTTGCTGCAAAATTGCATGAATGCATCCGTGACTGTAAAATGCTGGGTGTCTATGTTTTTAAAATATATGGTATGGGGAGGGGGGTGGGATAATAGAATTGATAAGGCACATTATGTTCACTATAATAACCTTATGAATTATTATGACTGACTGTTATTAGTTCAAAATATCACTTCTCTTTAACAAAAAGCATTACATTATAATACAGATCTTTTTTGTTCTCCAAATTAATCCCCAATAAACAAATCCCCAACTTTCCCTCAGTGTACTTCCTGCCATTTTGATATGTGTTCCATAAGTATGAATGAGCCATTTTGTGGGCCATGACAGCTATTATGGTGCGCTGGTGGACAACATGTCAAAGCAGCAACCTAAGGGTGGGTTCACACATAGGTTTTGTGGCAGTTCTTCTGGCACTTTTTTGAGCCAAAGCCAGAAATTGATCAAGGAGGAAGGAGAAGCACAAGTCTTTTCTTTCTATTGTTTTTTCCCTTCCAACCCACTTCTTGTTTTTGCTCAAAAAACTGCCTCAAAAACTTCCAGAAATCTGCCACAAAAACCTGTGTGAACCTACCCCCATGGTTGCACTGGAAACGTAAGCAAGAGAATATTATAATGCAGAGCGTATGAACGCAGTAATGCATGCACCAAACTTATAGCACATCCACAGCAGTTCAAAATTGTATGCTGAAAGTACTCAGCCCTTTCATAGTCAAGAACGTGACATCTCCTTGTAAAAAGGAGCCAAAATAATGCTAACAAGACGCAGAAGCTTCCTTGTGCCTCCCAAAAACGATCAATGCTACAGTACCTGCCCAAAAACCGCCACATAACTCCAGCAATTAGACCACATGATTCAAGCTGCAAAACTTTGTTCACGCAGGTGATTTTGCATCTGATGTTGCACTTGTCACACATGCGGTTTTGTTTATTTATGGGGAGGTTTTGTGGCTACCAGTTTGATAGCATGAGCTGAAGCTCCACTAATCACTTGTTAACGTCAATTACAAAATAAAAATAAAAAAGAGCTGCTGCTTTGGTAACCCAAATAGGCAGAATTTGCCAACCAAGTGAACTGTTGGCACTCCCTCTTCATTATGGTGCCTGTCAAAAGTTATACATTTGTGATCTGCAATTCCAAGGTTTGCCCAGCACTTACCTTTCTGAATTTCAGTGGTGCCTGAACTGTGGCAGAATGCAGCAGCTCAAATGCATGCAAGCTCCCATGAGTGGTTACAGTGACATTAGTAAGAAACCAAAGCACTTGCTCAAGAATCCAGATGTCTCTATGTTGTAGCTGCTAACCTTCTGCAGTCCTAGTTCTACTCTACACTGCCCGTCTACTTCAGCCATGAGCCTTCCCATTAGCTCTCAGCACACTGTCCTATACATCATTCCTGTTTCATCAACCAGGGAGACTGCATGTGTGAGAAAGATAAGTCGAAGCCAATGTGGAAATTGACAACTGTATGGAGTATGTAGGAAATACGTGGTTAGCACTCTAAAATTGCCCTCAAGAGTAGAAAGGTGTATCTGTTGAAAGGTATAGAGAGGTGTAGGATGGTAACACCAGCAAGGTTAGAATAAATCAAGCTGTGTCAATAACAGAGGATCTGTCCTAGGAACACCAAGGAATAGTAAAACCAAATAGTTTCTTTAAATGTGATGTTTTAATGAAGTCATCTTGACCTCCAACGACCTCATAAGAGCCTTCTCCTTTCCCACCGGGAACAGGAGAGCAGGAAAGGTATTCATACACATTAGTAGATCAAAACAGACGATTTTAACCAAAAGAAGATCTTCCTTGTTCCCAGAAAGATTGTTTGTCCTTTATTGAACATGGCCAGTATGAATGACAATAGCCAATATGGCTAAAATGTGTATGGCTTCATCTGTGGAAGCGTTGTTCACCAGATCGTTTGTTCAACCATCACCCTTATTCTATTTAAAGTGTATGGCCACCTTGAGCATCATAATAGGTGGTTTAAGATTGAAGAATAGCAGGGATTTTGGGATGTTACCAGTATTTAGTAACTAAAAGTGCTGAACGAGTGACAGGGACATGGCTGTCATGGATGTGCGTGGGAGTAAAGACTAGCCTGTCTGGTCCAATCTCACAGTAGAGCTACTGTAGAATAAACTTCTGAAAAAGTTAATTCCGGCTATGATAGACTAGTGTCAAAACAGATAATGCATCACAGCTTGAAATGAGGGCTTATGGGATGGCATAGCCACACCACAGTCCATGTACCCATGCTGTTCCGTGTTCACTGTAACACTGTAGTGGAATTCTGAAAAAAACAAATCTGACATTCTCTAAACTGTCTGGGGCCTGATAAAATAGTAAAAGCACTAACCTTCCCAGGCCTCCCGATCATGCTGCAGTCAGTCACCCACCGGCGCCATTATCACCCCATTCACATGCAACTATACATTATTTAAAAAAAAAACTTAATAGGAGAATAATAAAACTGATAACTAAATAAAAGGGAACTCCCTTTTATTTTGGTGTCAGTTTGTATTTAAAGAATAAGGAGGTATAGTTTGCAAAAAAGAAAGTATTGTTTTCAGTTCTCCCCAACTAAAGCAAAAAAATTAAAAATATTAGATAAAAAACCCCATATGTCACATAAAAGTCATAAAAATTATTGTGGTAGTCCAACAAATGCAACTGCTAAACCATGTGCACCAAATCACAAAAGAAGGTGTCTGGTCATGAAGGCCTTTTCAGACCTGGTCATTAAAGGGCTAACCAATGAGCATTTTCCTCTGCAGTGAAGGAAAGTGCTCATTTATGAATAGAAAGGTAGGGTGAACGAAAATGCCCACACTTAGAGGTTGGAGTTATAAAAAAAAAAAATAGCACTGTAAATCTGATTGTCAGCAATATATACATAAGCTAAGCAAGTTTTAGGAAGGGGGGGTTGTATTTCCTCATTTTCCTGGTTCTCTTCTGGCCCTTTGTTTACCTGCAATAACAAAAATCTCTGGAGTTTCCTCAAATATTTGTGGGCATCAAAAACAGTGCTCTTCCCCCTGCTCTGCAAAGGGAGTAAATAAAACTGCTGCCCTGAGTGAAATGTCTGTTGAAGAGATGTGTACTCCGCACACCATAAATCCACTGTGGGTGCCCGTGAGAGTTGTAGAACAGATAAGGTTAATCCACGGCACTCCAATTCATGTGCAATTTTTTTAACATTTTATTGTGTTTACAGATTATCATTGTGTACATCCAGATTAAATGATAAGTATGTAGCCAAATAAATCATAGTTCCCGGACGTTTCGGTTTAATTATGACCTTCCTCAGCGGGCTCTTAGTGGCGGTGCAGTAGGTATGAGGCTGAGTGAAATGTCTGACTGCTGGGATACTCAGCAACATGTTGTATATGTAGGACTACAAGTCCCAGCTGTACAATGACACTGCTGATACACCGGACCTTCCACCTACCTGTTCTTGTGCAATGCTCTGTGTCTGCAGGATGAGGAGGGAAAATCCTGTGTCTCTTCACTGCCTGCAGCTTCTCAGCAAAGCCTACAACCCTGAGTTTGTGCTGCTGATGGTAGAAGGGGTTAATCTTTCCTGAAGAATCCAGTGGGAGGATGACACAGGGCAAAGCCAGGGCAGAAGAGCATGGCCAGCACAGTGACGTCTCATGCACAGATACAGACCTGCTCCTCAGGCTTGTTCACAAATCATCATCAGAGCAGGGAGAGAAGCTGACATCACAGGTCATGTGACCCTCAGTGAAATCTGAGACTGATGTTTGTAAGTGAATTGAAAACCCTTCACATTTGATTAGTTAGAAACATACAAAGAACAAAAAAAAATAACTCAGACAACCCCTTGAAAAGGGAACCTGTCACCGGGATTTGGGGTATAGAGCTGAGGACATGGGTTGCTAGATGGCCGCTAGCACATCCGCAATACCCAGTCCCCATAGCTCTGTGTGCTTTTATTGTGTAAAAAAAAAAAAAAAAAAAATTTGATACATATACAAATTAACATAAAAAAAAAAAATCATATCTTACTTGCGTGACCAGAGAAGAGTCATATTTTCAAGCTCTGACTCATCTCAGGTTAATTTGCATATGTATCAAATCGGTTTTATTTTTTACACAATAAAAGCACACAGAGCTATGGGGACTGGATATTGCGATTGTGCTAGTGGCCATCTAGCAACCCATGTCCTCAGCTCTATACCCAAAATCCCGGTGACAGGTTCCCTTTAAGCTCCCATTAGAGAAGAATGATTGTTCCCAATAATTGGCATGACAAATATTCATGGGAGCAATCATTCCTTGTGCCAATAAACTAGCAAATGCTCGTTGGTCGGCTGATTTGCATCTTTCTTTTGCAGGATGAAAGATGCAGTTATCGGCAGCACATGTCTGTGTGCAATTATAGAAATGAACAATGGGGCTTCTTTTTTGCAGCCCCATGAAATAGAACAATGTGACAATGCAGCTGTCACTGTGGGGAGTGGGGGAAACCCCCCACCGTACAATGTAAAGCAGACGGACAAGCAACTAGGCCAGAGGCTGGAATAAGGGAGCTGGTCACTTCCTATTGCTTCCCTAATCCTTGCCCTAACTCCTCATAGAATGAGCGGACCTGGATGGTAGGATGGCTCATACCCAGGAAACCCAGGACCCTGAGTCACTCTGATAGTCCCTCAAATAGAGAAAGGGGATGAGACACGGATGAACAGGAGTCTCACTAGCCAAGCTATTGGATCAGCAGGCAAGAGCCCTGAACAACACGCACTTACCTGCCGCTGCAATCACGACGACTAGACCCCATGCAGATGTACTGGAACCCATTCACCTCACAATACAAAACACAGCACAAAACACAAACACGGAATCCAGCAAACAAGAAACTGCCTGGACCCCCATGCGGATAGGATGCATGGCGGCCCCAGCAGAGCTGCACACTGATTGGTGGTTCCCCCTCCAGGGAACCTTGATACCCCATTCCGGAGGCACAGACAAACAAGGGGATGTCTAGCAACTATGTCGGGCATTACACCAAACATACCAGACATAGAACACCAAACTAGACATAACAACAAATCCCCAAAACAAACCCACACCAAACATAACAGGCAAGGTAGGGAACAAGGACGAGAACATAAGGAGACATCGCTAAAGACCTTGATGTTCCACAAGGAGGCCTTCACGGACTGTTGACACATCCAGAGAGGAGCAAAGCTCCTTCTCCTACAAAGGCAGACAAACAACTGACCTCAATCTCACAACTCCAACATAAGAGCCATGAGGCCACACCCAGCTCCACCTTGCACACACCTTAACCCCGTACACACCAAAATGGGAAGGAACACCAGACTTAAAGGGGAAGTGTCCAAACATGCTAAAACAACACGTTGCCACCGGCAACAAGCATGCGCGGTACAAGTGTCACGCTCTACAACCACCAGAACATGACACAGCCATGACAGCAGCCCCCAGACCAACAAAGGTTGTGCACCCCTAATTTAAAGGATTCAACACTGCATGTCCACAATACTGAACTCCAGGACCTCTGAAAGCACATTCAATGCACTTTATACTGAATTCATCTTTTGAAACCAATAAAGATGGTCAGTGAGTGCAAAATAATTTCCTCATTTTCAGTGTTGAATGTGACATTCGAGTGTATATTGCTGTCTATTGCTTAGTGTATGGACCTAATTTCAGAACAAAAAAATAATCTAAGCTAAACAAACTATTATACTGAATGGCAAAATACCTTTCAGTAGCATGTCATTCGATAAAAAAGTCCATTTCCAGTAAGTCTGATGGCTTTCCATCTCAAGCATGATAGTAAATTAGGACTGCATTTGTACAAGTGCCCTCATACCTTATGCTAGTATATAGTACCTAGTAATGTATTTCTCTGAATGTATCTGCGGCTGCACACTCCATTAAAGTAAGGCCAAGGCCACATCTCCACCAGCTCAGCAACATGAACATACTGCGCGTCTCTACAAGGAAAAGCACAGCAAAAAGCATTATTTCCTGCTCTTTAATGCAAAAACTCACATAATCATGATTTCAACACAGTTTCAAACACTGGTGTAGGGTTATTCTCCCCATATATACAGTTAAAGGGATTATCCCAGCATTAAAGGGGTTGTCCTCCCCCAATGTCTGAGCCCCTCATATATCACCCCGACACCCGTGTCGCTCCTGATGCCCGCAGGCCACCGGTGTATCTTTTGAATGTTTTGATCCGCGCGATGGGGGGAGCAGCCAATAGCAGGCCGCAACATGGATTAGGCTCCCTAACATTGCGGTTAACAATAGGGAGGCTCGTCTCCTTCGCAGCCTGCTCTTGGCTGCTCCCCCGGATGTTTTAATCTGCGCAACAGAGAGATGCGGCAGTGGCGTGCGGGGATCAGAAGCGATGAGGGTGCCGGGAGCGGGGTAAGTATAACCTATATGAGGTCCCGGGCATCAGGAGGCATGTTTTAGACTTTGGATGACCCCTTTAATGTAAAAAAAAAATAATCAGACCTTTTATAGTACACCACAACGTGGGACATTTATAAAGCTCTTTACACCACTATTGTGGTGTAAAAAAGTAACAAAATATGGCGAAAGGCATATGTGCAGCATAATTTACGATTATTTTTTTTAAGCTTCTCAACACTTTTCTAAAGAGGCTAAAATAGGAGGGGCTTCATGGGAAGGGCTTAGTGCGGCCCTCCAGATTTACTATAACTTGTGCCAGAAACTGACTTGGCATGGCAGGTGGCAGGGCATAGATGCGCCTAATTTAACAGAGCCTCTTAATAAATTAGGCGCATCTGACTCCAGTGCAGGAAGATCATGACGCTGGATATGGGTACGCCGGTCAGGGCCGGCATCCGCACCCGGCATACCCTGGCAAGTTCCGGGGCCCACTGCTCAAAGAGGGGCCCACTGCTCCTAGAGGGGCCCACTGAGCTGCTATGAGCACTTCCATCAATGACACTGCTGTCCTTTCATTTACGCAGTACCCCTCTGGTGGCGGCTGCTGCAGAGCTTCAGACACGCCCCCTCTTCACTCCAGCAGAGCAGCAGGTTACCTTACCAGCTTTAGACACGCCCCTTCTTCACTCCAGCAGAGCAGCAGGTTACCTTACCAGCTTCAGACACGCCCCCTCTTCCCTCCAGCAGAGCAGCAGGTTACCTTACCAGCTTCAGACAGGCCCCCTCTACACAAGACGTGCTGCCTGAGGAGAGAGACCGCAGGGCTGGAGCAGAAGTGTGAACACAGTCTGTGAGTCTGCACACTCTTCTAGCTGCTGCTGGATGCTGTATACCAGTAACTTCATGCTATTTGGTTGTTTTACTGCCTCATTAAGCAGTTTGCCTCCATGACACCTGCCCCCCCTTCATATCCTGTCCTATCTCATCCTCATGAAGCCCCTGCTGTCTCCTTTCCTCCCTCATGTATCCAGAGCTCCTGATCCACCCTCCTATCTCATATTGCTGCCCTGCACAGACCTCCTGTCCCTACAGATTGTATGAATCCCCCTCAGAGCCCCTTCCACCTACTTCCTGTGTCCACTTACTTGCTGTGTCCACCCCTCCTGTCCATCGAGGGCCCCGGGCCCCTGTTTCACTCCTTTGCCTCTCATTATGATGGAGTCTGAAACGCATTCACCATAAGGACCTTCTAACGTCACAGGGTCATGTGACTGTGCCCCCTTTATACCCTGCATTGTGCCCTCTTACCACACCCTGTGCAGTGCCCGTAGTCATTCCCTGTATTGTGCCCTCTTATACCCTTTTATCCGGTCACGGTATGGCGGTGTTATCCGGTCACTGTACAGAGGTGATATCCAGTCAATGTATGGCGGTGGTATCCAATACCTGAATGGCTATAACTGTATCCCTTTCCCTGCCCACGCCACCTTTTTTAGACCTGGCATGAGTGGAGAAAAGTTGCAGATTGCGGTGCTAAGGACCTTTGCACCACAATCTGTGTCAGAAATACGCCTAACATACTGTAGATGTATTTCTATATAATAAATGACCCCCTAATTGTATTATTATTCAAGGGTAGGGCTAATATCTTTATAGTATATAGATTCTAGTGTATTATACTGTGCCCTGTATTTCCCAATACATAAATAATCCTTGGGAGACACAGTCCTTACCCCTGACCACCAGGACCAGGCAGCACTCTGTTAGTTCATGGCGGCCTACTCTCTCCGCCCCGCTGCTCCGCTGTGTACTAGCGCTTATTCTGACACTAAGGCTGAGTTCACATCACATTTTTGCCATCAATTTAATGCATACCAAAAATGTATACATTAATAACAGATGCCTCAGACTGATGCCGTACAGTGGCGTCCATTCACCAGAGAGTTCCAGTGTAAAAAAAACATATACAGTACAGACCAAAAGTTTGGACACACCTTCTCATTCAAAGAGTTTTCTTTATTTTCATGACTATGAAGGCATCAAAACTATGAATTAACACATGTGGAATTATATACATAACAAACAAGTGTGAAACAACTGAAAATATGTCATATTCTAGGTTCTTCAAAGTAGCCACCTTTTGCTTTGATTACTGCTTTGCACACTCTTTGCATTCTCTTGATGACCTTCAACAGGTTGTCCCCTGAAATGGTTTTCACTTCACAGGTGTGACCTGTCAGGTTTAATAAGTGGGATTTCTTGCCTTATAAATGGGGTTGGGACCATCAGTTGCGTTGAGGAGAAGTCAGGTGGATACACAGCTGATAGTCCTACTGAATAGACTGTTAGAATTTGTATTATGGCAAAAAAAAAGCAGCTAAGTAAAGTAAAACGAGTGGCCATCATTACTTTAAGAAATGAAGGTCAGTCAGTCGAAAAATTGGGAAAACTTTGAAAGTAAGGGCTATTTGACCATGAAGGAGAGTGATGGGGTGCTGCACCAGATGACCTGGCCTCCACAGGCACCGGACCTGACCCCAATCGAGATGGTTTGGGGTGAGCTGGACCGCAGAGTGAAGGCAAAAGGGCCAACAAGTGCTAAGCATCTCTGGGAACTCCTTCAAGACTGTTGGAAGACCATTTCAGGGGACTACCTCTTGAAGCTCATCAAGAGAATGCCAAGAGTGTGCAAAGCAGTAATCAAAGCAAAAGGTGGCTACTTTGAAGAACCTAGAATATGACATATTTTCAGTTGTTTCACACTTGTTTGTTATGTATATAATTCCACATGTGTTAATTCATAGTTTTGATGCCTTCATAGTCATGAAAATAAAGAAAACTCTTTGAATGAGGTGTGTCCAAACTTTTGGTCTGTACTGTACGTTAACGTATGCATTTTTTACTGGACTCTTCAGGATACAAAAAACGTGGCGTGATGTGAACCCACTGAAGGGGGGGGGGGATGACATACAAACATTTGCTGTGAGGCCCAGTCAGTTCTAGCTACATCACTGCACAGCTCCTTCTCTCCTCCAGGCCCGGCCCAGCGGTGACATGATGACGTGTGTCTCACTGCTGCAGTGGGCAGGAGGAGAGAAGGAGCGCAGGGAGGTGAGCTGCGGTTAGTGAATGACAGGACTGCCGGCTCCCCTGCACTCCAACAATGATAGGTATGTGAGGGGGCCACTGGGGGGGTCATTACACTATGAGGGCCCCTTATACAGTATAATGACCCCCCCATTTAGTGTAATGATCCCCAATGACCCTCTATTCAGTATAATGACCCCCAGAGCCCCCATTCAATATAATGACCCCCAGTGACCACCATACAGTATAATGACCCCTAGCGCCCCCCCTCAGTGCCCCCAGTGTAGGGGCCGCTGGGGGTCATTATTCTGAATAGGGGGCGACTGGGGGTCATTATTCTGAATAGAGGGCCACTGTGGGGTCATTATACTGTGTGTGGGGCCACTGGGGGTCATTATACTGTGTGTGGGGGGGGGCATTGGGGTGGTCATTATGCTGTGTGAAGGGCCATTAGTGGTCATTATACTGTATAGGGGCCAGTGGGGGTCATTATACCCTGTGGGAGCCACAGGGGGACATGTAAATGTAAAAAAAAATGCCTCAAGGGGGCCCACTGGGATTTATCGCCCAAGGGCCCACATGAACCTGGAGCCGGCCCTGACGCCAGTCCTGATAAATGTCCCTCAATCTCTTTCTAACAAAGCTAGATCCAAACCTGTGCTTAACATGGATCCAGAGATCTATTCATTCATTGCTCCAATTGCTCTTCTAGAATTTTATCAAGCTGGCAATTTCAGGGAGTGTGTCCTTTCTCAAGAGGAGCGTTGTTTTTGCTGCAGCTCTCTCCCTGTAAATATTATAACATTTAACAGGAGATGGGCAGGTGACAATTGAGGGATGAACTGAGCATGTGCATCCACCTAAGCCAGGTGGATAGAGAAATAAGGGGAAGAACACACAGCAGGTGGTGCTATACAGATACTTTATATAGAATAACTCAGCGGCTACACTATATTTTTAATGACATCCAATTACAAAGGTATTCAGATCCAGGAGTTGGTTTTAAAAATGCATTATACTTTTCTTGGGACAACCACTTTAATGTACATTTTATATACCATTATTGAGCGTACAACTATGGAAACATGTATACTCAAATTTAAACTGAAATATCATAATCTAACAATTGACAAAAGTAAACATCTTCTGTATCTGAAAATTCTACAACTTGTTCTTTCCAATGTGCATAATATACTGGAGATCATCAAGCTGCCTATTGGGTATGGAGACTGTTATGAGACGCTGTACAGGAAGAGGCTACTTAACAAGGACATTTATGGCATATCCACAGATAGAGAGAATGAGATCCTCCAATCCACCTGGTGAGGCGGCCGCTGGCTCCTGCATTCATGGGGAGAATGAAGCGTGCTTGGCTGTTTCCATGACTCCCATATAAATGACTGGATAGATCTGCCACCTCTCCACAGCTGCTGTAAGGCTGTGTTCACATCAGGTTTTTGTGCTATGTTTAATGTTTACGCTTTTAATGTATACTTTTTTTGCTGGACTCTTCAGGATGAAAAAGCATAGTGTACTATGTATTTGCATCCTTTTTTTCCCCCCTAATGTACAGTACAGACCAAAAGTTTGGACACACCTTCTCATTCAAAGAGTTTTCTTATTTTCATGACTATGAAAATTGTAGATTCACACTGAAGGCATCAAAACTATGAATTAACACATGTGGAATTATATACATAACAAACAAGTGTGAAACAACTGAAAATATGTCATATTCTAGGTTCTTCAAAGTAGCCACCTTTTGCTTTGATTACTGCTTTGCACACTCTTGGCATTCTCTTGATGAGCTTCAAGAGGTAGTCCCCTGAAATGGTTTTCACTTCACAGGTGTGCCCTGTCAGGTTTAATAAGTGGGATTTCTTGCCTTATAAATGGGGTTGGGACCATCAGTTGCGTTGAGGAGAAGTCAGGTGGATACACAGCTGATAGTCCTACTGAGTAGACTGTTAGAATTTGTATTATGGCAAGAAAAAAGCAGCTCAGTAAAGAAAAACGAGTGGCCATCATTACTTTAAGAAATGAAGGTCAGTGGGTTAGCCGAAAAATTGGGAAAACTTTGAAAGTAAGGGCTATTTGACCATGAAGGAGAGTGATGGGGTGCTGCGCCAGATGACCTGGCCTCCACAGTCACCGGACCTGAACCCAATCGAGATGGTTTGGGGTGAGCTGGACCGCAGAGTGAAGGCAAAAGGGCCAACAAGTGCTAAGCATCTCTGGGAACTCCTTCAAGACTGTTGGAAGACCATTTCAGGGCACTACCTCTTGAAGCTCATCAAGAGAATGCCAAGAGTGTGCAAAGCAGTAATTAAAGTAAAAGGTGGCTATTTTGAAGAACCTAGAATATGACATATTTTCAGTTGTTTCACACTTGTTTGTTATGTATATAATTCCACATGTGTTAATTGATAGTTTTGATGCCTTCATAGTCATGAAAATAAAGAAAACTCTTTGAATGAGAAGGTGTGTCCAAACTTTTGGTCTGTACTGTATATGTTAAACATTGGCTAAAAAAGTGATGTGAAAACAGCCTTAGCTGTGCTCCCTGAATATAATAGTTTCATACATTGTGGCTACTAAAAATAATGTCACACGGGGCTACCTGAAGATAAACTTTGTCTGCTTGGCTAATACTAACACACAGTGTGATTCCCTGAATATAATACCACCACTCACTCTGTATACTAGTGTCACACACTTGTTGCGCTGTCCCGCTCCCCTGACCCTACCTGGCGTCACATCACTTCCACTGCCCTGTCTGTTGCTGTGCCAGCGGTCCAGCCCTCCTCTGCCCACCAGCAGCGGGCCTGACCGATGGCATCCCACAGCATTTTGAAAAAGGCTTCTTAGCCGAAAATTCGCATATGGATTAAAATCACTACGGGATTTGCATAATTTAGTAGTGCTGCCTCTCTTTTTGTACTGCCTGACCCATTGGTGCTTCACGTCGGCAGCTGCCTGGTGGCTCCCCTGCAGCGAAGTCCAGATCTCTGTATAGAGTTACAGCGTGAATATCAGGGGACTGCAACACCCTTAGGTCTAGCCCAAATTCAAACCAGTTGGTTGGCCCAGTGATTTCACACCCACTGCCCGTAACAACACTCTGCACCCTGAAAATAACAATGCCACACATTGTACAATCCCCTAGTGCCATAATGCCCCATAAAAATAATAGTGCCATACATTGTGCCCCGTGAAAATAGTGATACAATGCCCTGTGAAAATGACAGTTTCCCACATTGCATTATCAACTGAAGTGTCAAAAAAGGCCTCTGCAAGATAAGTGCTACACACAAGTCCCCTGAAATATCATAATGCCCCTATACTGTCCCCATTTAGCAAGGTGACCAAAAAACTGTAATTCTGGCAACATTTTTAACTCAATTTACTGTGCTAGATAAATAACATAATATTGCAATATTTCAGTCATTTATGGACAGGGTGATACCAATTATGTTTATGTATTCTTATTGTAATATGCTAAATGACAAAAGTTTTCTTTTTCATTTTTGATATATTTTTTTGTAAATATTTTTAAAACCTTATGAAATCATTGTTAGGCCTCTTTCACACGACCGTTTTTTTTTTCCGTTTTGCGGGCCGTTTTTTGCGTTATACGGAACCATTCATTTCAATGGTTCCGCAAAAAAAACGGAATGTACTCCGTATGCATTCCGTTTCCGTATTTCCTTTTTTCCGTTCCGTTGAAAGATAGAACATGTCCTATATTTGGCCGCAAATCACGTTCCGTGGCTCCATTAAAGTCTATGGGTCCGCAAAAAAACGGAATGCATACGGAAATGCATCCGTATGTCTTCCGTATCCGTTCCGTTTTTTGCGGAACCATCTATTGAAAATGTTATGCCCAGCCCAATTTTTTCTATGAAATTACTGTATACTGTATTTGCCATACGGAAAAACAGAACGGAAAAACGGAACGGAAACGGAAACACAACGGAAACAAAAACGGAACAACGGATCCGTTTAAAACGAACCGCAAAACACTGAAAAAGCCATACTGTCGTGTGAAAGAGGCCTTAACTTTTTGTTCAGCAATTGTGAAGGGGAGGAAGCACATGGATATTGGGGTCTTATCTTAGGTCTGCAGGGATCGGAGGGAAAGGGGAGGGGGGGTTGATTTGATGTCTGCAGAGATCTGAGTGAGGTTGGGGCAAATTGATATTGGGGTCTGATGAGAGCTCTGCAGGGATCTGTGGAGGGGTGCACATGAATTTTGGGGTCTGATCTGAGTTCTCCAGGGATCTGATGATTTAGGGGGGAACATGAATTTAGGGTCTGATCTGAAATCTGATTTAGGGCTTATGCACACGACAGTATTTTGCGTTCAGTATACTGGCCGTTTTTGTAGTTCAGTATGCGGAACATATACTGAACTATTCATTTCAATGGTTCAGCAAAAAATACTGAAGTGTCTCCGTGTGCATTCCGTTTCAGTATTTCAGTATTTCTGTACCGTGAAAAGATAGAACATGTCCTATTCTTGTCCGCAAATCACGGTGCTTGGCTCCCTTCAAGTCAATGGGTCCGCAAAAAAAACGCAACACATACGGATATGCATCCGTATGTCTTCCGTTTCCGTTCCGTTTTTTGCTGAACCATCTATTGAAAATGTTATGCCAAGCCCAATTTCATCTATGTAATTACTGTATACTGTATATGCCATACGGAAAAACGGAACGGAAAAACGGAACGGAAACACAACGGAAACAAAAAACGGAACAACGGATCCGTGAAAAACGGACCGCAAAACACTGAAAAAGCCATACGGTCGTGTGCATGAGGCCTTAAGGGATGATGGGGTGGCGGTTATAGGGAACCACATTAATTTGGGGTCTGATCTGTGGTCTGCATGTAAGGAAAGGAGGTTATAGGAAATCACATGAATTTGAAGTCTTATCCTGGGGTCTGTATTGGTGGGAGCTACAAGGTGGCAGTGTTTAACCCCTTAGTGGCCACCCATACACCTTTTACGGCGGTCACAAAGGGGCCTTAGACTGGCAGCTGCTTTTTCATGGCAGCCCAGTCTAAGCGCTGCACGGGTCCCCCATGCAGTGGGGAGTGGAGAGCCAGCTCTCACATGAGAGCCGCAGTCCTGCTCTAACAGCCCGGACCAGTAGGAGTACCGGTCTGGGCTGTTTAATGCTTTACATGCCATGGGCAATTGCACCTGCTGCATATAAGGCGCTGATAGAGGGAGCAGACTCCCTCTGTCTCCCATCGGCACCCCGAAATGTGATCGCAGGATGCCGATGCGTGCAAAGGCTAGCTGGGGTTTGATATAGCCCCAAGCCAGCCTTGAGTATTTTCCAGTGGGCTGTGCCTCTCTGGCGCAGCCTGCTGGCCAATGTCAGTATAGCACTGACATTAAAATGCACTGCACTATAGGGATAGTGCATTGTATTTTAACCTCCTCCCGACCGCCTAACGCAGAGTGCGTCCTGCGGGCGGCCGGGTTATTCCTCATAGACGCATCGGCGCGTCCTCTCGCGAGATGCGAGATTACGCGCATAGCCGGCCCGCGCATGCGCAGTGCGGGCCGGCAAAAGTTACAGGAGGAGTTCGTCACCAGCCTGCCAGCCAATGATCATCGCTGGCAGGTTGGTGATTTTCAAAAAATCGAATCACAAGCTATTTAACACATTATATTTATAAATATAATGTGTTAAATGGCCTCTGTGTTCTCTGCTGGGTCCTTTTCGTCGGTTGGTCCCAGCAGAGAGCACACACCACTGTGAGTACACCAAACACTACACATTTAGCCCCAGATCACCCCCCCCCCCCCCATCACCCCAATTAACCCCTCCAGGAGTGGAATAAGGCGTGACACCCGCTATTTCTGTCCTGACTGCCCTGACCACCCTGCCCTATGCTTAGGGGAGTGTTTCCTGGAGTACCACACACAGGTACACTTAGTATAGGGATTGCGTGACACAGGACAGGCACACAGGGGTCTTAGGGCCTTTTCACACAGAGCTGCTGCAAACCTCTCCTTTCACCTGGGACAAAGTGCATAATGTACTTCGCCACATCTCTGGGCGATTTGCGCTTTGCACATTGTCCCATGGGGAAGGAGAGGTTTGTCCTATAAAGGTAAAAAAAAAATCACAGGTAAGCAAAAAAGTTAATGTTCCAAAAGTTCAATAAAGTTTATAAAAGTTAATGTTCTGTTTCAAATGTTATATAAAGTTAATGTTAATAAATTGATTGTGTTGCGGCCTGTTTTTTTTTTTTTTTTTGTTTTTTTTTACCTTCTAGGTGGACCAACCGATGAACGAGCTGCAGCACTGATGTGCATTCTGACAGAAGCATTACGCTGCTGTCAGATTACACAAAAGTCGGTGTATGCGGCGCTGCAAGACGAGATTTCTCCTCTGCAGTAAAAAAAATACGTTTGCCGAGGCTTATGAGCTGAGGGGCGGTGTTCATATCCTTTGGCAAACACTTTGTATATCAAAAAAAAATAAAAAAAATTCCGGCAATGATTTATTCATCCACATCGATTGATGTGAATGGAGAAATCGGGTTTGCCAGGGCATACAAGGGGAGTGGGTTTGGATGTTGGGCGGAGCTCCTATGTCCTGGCAGACGCCTTTCCCCTCCTTTTTCTTTTTTTGGCAGAGATTTTTTCATCCACATTGATCGATGCGAATGAAGAAATCTGTGCCGTTCATTTTTTCTTTCAGCCCAGAGGCTGAACGAAAAAAAAAAATCTCATTACCTGTATGCTCAATATAAGGAGAATAGCAGAAACTCCTAATGCTGGCCATATATGTAATGATTGTGGAGACCCTCAAATGCCAGGGCAGTACAAACACCCCACAAATGACCACATTTTGGAAAGAAGACACCCCAAGGTATTCGCTGAGGGGCATATTGAGTCCATGAAAGATTGAACTTTTTGTCCCAAGTTAGCGGAAAGGAAGACTTTGTGAGAATAAACAAAAAAAAAATTATTTCCGCTAACTTGTGCCCAAAAAAAAAATCTTATATGAACTCGCCATGCACCTCACGGAATACCTTGGGGTGTCTTCTTTCCAAAATGGGGTCACATGTGGGGTATTTGGGGTCACAATGCTATTATTTTCCCTTATAACCATGTTATAAGGGGAAATAATAATGATCGGGTCTCCATCCCCATCGTCTCCTAGCAACCGTGCGTGAAAATCGCACCGCATCCGCACTTGCTTGCGGATGCTTGCGATTTTCACGCAGCCCTATTCACTTCTATGGGGCCTGCGTTGCGTGAAAAACACACAATATAGAGCATGCTGCGATTTTCACGCAACGCACAAGTGATGCGTGAAAATCACCGCTCATGTGAACAGCCCCATAGAAATAAATGGGTCGATATTCAGTGCGGGTGCAATGCGTTCACCTACCGCATTGCACCCATGCAGAAATCTCGCCCATGTGAACGCAGCCTTATACTGCCAGCAAATGTATTTACAGCACAGGGAATGTTTCACACACTTCACAAACTTGGTGCAGATTTATGACAGCAGCCACAGAAGCAACAGTTTTTATAAGGCCTCGTTAAGATTTCCGTGTCAGTGTCACGTCTGTGAAAGAAAGCGTACGTGTTTCATCCGTGAAGCTGTCCGTGAAGAATCTGTGGTTGCTCCTTGTGTCCGTTTTTACCATCCGTGTGTCATCCGTAATTCACTGACGTTGCTCAGCTGAAAATGAATTTCCAAAGAATCTCCTATCAGTCTTTAGTGAAAGGCCTCATGCACACGGCCGTTCCGTGCATTGAGGACCGCAATTGGGATCCCCAATGCATGGGCAACATCCGTGCAGCGAGCCGGACCCATTCAACTTGAAGGTGTCCGTGGTCTGTCCGCACCGCAAAAAAATATGACATGTCCTATTTATTTGCGGTGCGGAACAACGGAAAGAAACACCACGAAAGCACTCCATAGTGCTTCCGGTGTTCCGTGACTCCGTTCCGCAATTCCGGTGATGCGAACCCATTCAAGTGAATGGGTCCACATCCGTGATGCGTGGTGCACGCGGCCTGCAGCCATGGATTGCCGACCCGCCATTTGCGGGCCCAACGGCCATGTGCATGAGGCCAAAAATGGAAACAACACGGATGTGTGTCAGTGATTTTCACGGACCCATAGACTTCCATGGGCGTGCTTGGTCCGCATCACGGATCGAAGTAGTGCATGTCCCCGTGATTTTTTTACTGACCCACGGTCAGTAAGAAGAAGGTAAAATAAGAACAGACATATTTAATTCAATGGGTCAGTGAAAAACGGAAATGTGAACGAGGCCTGAATGTGGTAAGTTATGTCTCCTATGTAACCTCCAAGCAAGGTTAGAATTTTGGCGGATCAGAAACTAATAAGTCTGGGTTCACATCACGTTTTTGTCTTTCGTTTAACATATACAAAAAAAAGCACCCGTTAACAGATGTCTCCGACAGATGTCATACAGTGGCATCCGTCGCCATAGAGTTCCACTGTAAAAAAAAAAACGTATACGTTGTTTCACTGGACTGTACAGGATGGAAAGGCGTAGCGTAAGGCTCCATTCACACGTCCGCAAAATGGGTCCGCATCCGTTACGCAATTTTGCGGAACTGGTGCGGACCCATTCATTCTCTATGGGGACGGAATGGATGCAGACAGCACACAGTGTGCTGTCCGCATCCGCATTTGCGGAGCGCGGCCCCGATCTTGAGATCCGCAGCTCCGCAAAAGATAGAACATGTCCTATTCTTGTCCGCAGCTTGCAGGCAAGAATAGACATTTCTATAGCGGTGCCGGGCGGGTGTTTTGTGGATCCGCAATTTGCGGGTCCGCAACACACCACGGACGTGTGAATGGAGCCTAATACTCTTTTGTATCCTTTTCTCCCCAAACGTATATATGTCAGGCCTCATGCACACAAACATATGCATTTTGCAGTCTGCACATTGCAAATTCGCTAAATATTAACGAGGTCCGGAATTTTTGCATCCGCATTTTTTGAGGACCCATTGACTTCAATGGGTTTGTGGTCCACATTTTGCTTCCAAGTATAGGACATGTTTAGTGTTTTCAAGTTCGGGGTACAAGGTTATCTAATCTAATTCCGTTATGGATTCCGCTACCGCAGACGTTATGGATTCCGTGGCAGCGGAATCCATAACGGAATTCTTAGATAACCCAAACCTTGTACGCCGATCTTGAAACACAAGTTCGCTCATCCCTAGTCCCTGTTATATTTTTATGGAATGGACATATGGCGCGGAAGGCACATGGATCATACGTGTGATTTCCGCAAAATCTTAGAATATGTCTGCAAACCGCGGACCACAGACCAGTCAATGGGTATGCAAAAAAAAATAAAAAATGCAGAAAACAAATGCTCCGCATCCGTATTTTTGTAGATCTGTGATTTGCAGACTACAAAACAGATACACACATGATGTAAACCCAGGAGTTTTACCAATGGCTCACCTCCTTATACCCACTTCTCTATAGATATAAATATATTACTGAGGCACAAAAAACAACAAGCCACTGAAACTCATGAAAACAATCAAGTTCTAAGAATCCGAATGTTCTGTAAAAGTAAAGCCAGAGCTGAGCATCCAGAAACCTGGGGCACAGACTGAGGAAACTTACCTCAGCAGCAGCTGCCGGACGTGTCTGAGGAGAAGCTGCTGTGGACGGCTCTGCTACAGGGAACGAGCAGCTGGCAGGGTGACGGGCCCGGCCGTCACAGGAGCCGGCACGTCACAGGCTGAGTCACAGGTGCAGACAGCTACACGTGTCTCCTCTGGACATGGCTCCTGCTACAAGCTGTGGATACTGATAGAAGGGCAGTACTGTACACCTGTCCGTCTATCCTCATGTGAACACTACCTGCTGCTGTGTATCTGAGTGAGGTCTCCTCAGGAAAGTATTCTGCTGGAAGAAATAGTAGAGACAAGGAACTCTAGAGCTCTGGGCAAACGGCACCCCAACAACAGGCCACAATTCTGTTGTCAGACGGATCCGTCTTGTATCTTTTTTCACATTTTTACATGTCTGCGCATGCGCAGGCCGGAAGGACTGATCCGGCATTTCGGTATTTTGAATGCCGGATCCGGCACTAATACATTCCTATGGGAAAAAATGCAGAATCCGGCATTCAGGCAAGTCCTTCAGTTTTTTTCCCCGGAGATAAAACCGTAGCATGTTAGGCCTCTTTCACACTTGCGTTGTTGGGATCCGGCATGCACTTCCGTTGCCGGAGGTGCCTGCCGGATCCGTAACAACGCAAGTGTACTGAAAGCATTTGAAGACGGAACCGTCTTCCAAATGCGTTCAGTGTTACTATGGCACCCAGGACGCTATTAAAGTCCTGGTTGCCATAGTAGGAGCGGGGGAGCGGTATACTTACCGTCCGTGCGGCTCCCGGGGCGCTCCAGAGTGACGTCAGAGCGCCCCATGCGCATGGATGACGTGATCCATGTGATCACGTGATCCATGCGCTTGGGGCGCCCTGACGTCACTCTGGAGCGCCCGGGGAGCCGCACGGACGGTAAGTATGCTGCTCCCCTGCTCCCCGCTACACTTACCATGGCTGTCAGGACTTTAGCGTCCCGGCAGCCATGGTAACCACTCTGAAAAAGCTAAATGTCGGCTCCGGCAATGCGCCGAAACGACGTTTAGCTTAAAGCCGGATCCGGATCAATGCCTTTCAATGGGCATTGATCCCGGATCCGGCCTTGCGGCAAGTCTTCAGGATTTTTGGCCGGAGCAAAAAGCGCAGCATGCTGCGGTATTTTCTCCGGCCAAAAAACGTTCCGTACCGGAACTGAAGACATCCTGATGCATCCTGAACGGATTTCACTCCATTCAGAATGCATTAGGATAATCCTGATCAGTATTCTTCCGGCATAGAGTCCCGACGACGGAACTCTATGCCGGAAGACAATAACGCAGGTGTGAAAGAGCCCTTACGGTTTTCTCTTTTGCCTGATCAGTCAAAATGACTGAACTGAAGACATCCTGATGCATCCTGAACGGATTACTCTACATTAGGAATGCATAGGGATATACCTGATCAGTTCTTTTCCGGTATAGAGCTCCTGTGACGGAACTCTATGCCGGAAAAGAAAAACGCTAGTGTGAAAGTACCCTCAGGTGTGGACCCATCCACTTCAATGTCCACATCCGTTGATCCGTTCCTTGGCCCCGCAAAAATTATAAGTCATGTCCGTTTTGCAGACAAGAATAGGCATTTCTATAAAGAGCCGTCCGTTCTATTCCGCAAATTGCAGAAGGCACACAGGCTGCATCCATGTTTTGCGGATCTTCAATTTGCGGACCGCGAAACATGGCACGTTGGTGTAATCAAGCCCTAACTCTCATCAATCTACATGGTTGCTGTTGTCTGGCTGTTTCCATTGTGGTAAAAGTAGATTTAATATTTGCAAATATTTAATCACAACTAACAATTTTGCATCAACACAGACATCTCAGGGTAGACTCACTCCACCGCTTAGTTTTCTGTTCTTCTGATCCATCAAAGGAACACACAAATAAAAAGCGATCCGTTATACTCATTTTGCATCCGTTTTAGGCTACTTTTACATTAGCATTTTCAATTCCACTATTGAGATCCGTCATAGGATCTCAATAGCGGAAGAAAAAGCTTCAGTTTTGCCCCCATTCATTGTCAATGGGGCAAAACTAAACTGAACGAAATGGAATGCACCAAAATGCGTTCCGTTGGTTGCGTCCCCATCGCGGACAGAAAAACGCTGCAAGTGGTGAGGAGTAAGACAGATCCGTCCTGACACACAATGTAAGTCAATGGGGACAGATCCGTTTTCTCTCACACAATAGAAAACTGATCCGTCCCCCATTGACTTTCAATGGAGTTCATGACGGATCCGTCATGGCTATAGAAGACATAATACAACCGGATCCATTCATGATGGATGAATGCGGTTGTATTATTGTAACGGAAGCGTTTCTGCAGATCCATGACGGATCCGCAAAAAAAAACGCTAATGTGAAAGTAGCCTTAGCCATTTCCGTCTCCAAGAAGGACTTTTTCTAAAATAATAGATCTCAGATGGAAATACCTAAAACAGATGCAAAATGGGCATAACGGATGCTTAAAAGAAAGGATTCGTTTTTAGTTTTTTATCTTTACGTTCCCAGTCGGCCTCTGGTGCTTCCTACAATAGGTAAGAAGCACCAGGGGCCGACTAGGAACGTAAAGAAAAAAAACTAAGGGTGGTCCCATGTTGTAGGGGGGTCCCAAAAACTGACAGAAGGTAGAGCCAATATAAGTAGACAGGGCCAGAAATACTATAGTGCAGCATAAAATACTGCCCCAGCAGAACCAAACACACAGTGCAGCACAAAATACTGCCGCAGTATTCAGCTCTGCCAGGATGGCAATACAGTTGCAGGAGGGCACTTTCTTCTGCGTAAGTACTAGATGCTGAGAGCATCAGATCGCTATGTACCCAACCGGTGGCCATGAGGAGGCCTTAGGCCCACCAGTAAATGTCCCTGTAGGGTCTATAGCCAGCCTGCCCCTGACAAGCACTGTCAGATTGACCAGAACACGTATAGGTGAACATATATGACAATATAGCTAATTCTGCTACTAGGAATTTGTCAGATGCGGACAAACATTTTGTTCACATCCATCAAGGCAATCTAAGATGCCACGTAAATCCGCACATGGGGGCGACTGGGAGAGCTTTTAGTAAGATATAGAGAGGCATATTGGAGGTGGACTCTCAACGCCAGATATCCAAATGGATTGGATTCAAAAACTGATCCTAATTATTGATGTCTGGGCCGGATCGGACACCTGTGAGAAGTACCTCCGTACTATTAGCGTGGCCACGCTACGAATATTACAGCTGTAAGACAAAGCATACATTGTCGGAACAAGAAAGCACAGACCAAAGAGGCATTGTCTTTGTTCCATGCCGGAAGAGTAACAGGTACGGACAAACCAAGTCCTGCGCCAACTCCCGCGATATTTCGGGATAGCCGGCGAGAGAAACTGGGAGCGTGACGCTGGTATCCACCTGCACCGCTCAACCTTCATTTGGATGAGAAGGAAGGTAAGAGTTATTCCTTCCCAAAGTATTGACCGACCTATAAGGTTATAAACATTACTTACGGCTAACAAGCTGGTTATCACATCAGAGACCTATACCTCTGCAAACTCTGTGGAAGAGATTAACCATCACCATAAGGCCTCATGCACACGACCGTTTTTTTTTGCGGTCCGCAAAACGGATTTCCGTTGTTCCGTGATCCGTGACCGTTTTTTCTTCCGTGGGTCTTCCTTGATTTTTGGAGGATCCACAGACATGAAAAGTGAAAAAAAAAACTAAGTCAAGTTTGCATTGAAAATTATATTGCATTAAAAATGATAGGAAAAACGGACACGGATCACGGACGCGGATGACTATCTTGTGTGCATCCGTGATTTTTCACGGACCCATTGACTTCAATGGGTCCGTGAACCGTTGTCCGTGAAAAAAATAGGACAGGTCATATTTTTTTCACGGACTGGAAAAACGGATCACAGACGCGGAAGCCAAACGGTGCATTTTCCGATTTTTCCACGGACCCATTGAAAGTCAATGGGTCCGTGAAAAAAGACGGAAAACGGAACAACGGCCGCGGATGCACACAACGGTCGTGTGCATGAGGCCTAATTATGCTTTGGATATCCACCTGCTCTTAACGCGGATTGATTGATATATATGGGACAAGAACCCACGTCCATACTAGAAATTTGATATTCCAATTAGTGGACTTCCGTGTCCAACTACAACTATTACTATCTGGACAGTTTGCACTGGTTGGACATTGTGTGGACTGTGTATATGTGAAGTGTTAGATCCTAACATATTGTTTTTCCATGACATCAGTACTTTGACGTTTTTACCTATTTTAACTCATTTTATTATTGTACATGTACCAATTAAATTGATCTAATAAAATTTTTTAGATAAGTCCAAGTGCCAGAGTGCTCACCCATTATTTTATTATCTAAAGGCTATTTGACTAGAGGGTGGGTGTCCCTCCTATTTGGGTTAGCAGCACCTGACTCCATAATCTGCTTGAAGCGAGCCACCATATTGCAATTTTAGGTTATAATGTATTTGATCTAATGGTATATGAAGGGTTAATACGATGCCTCACTCCTCCCAAGCTCTGAGGGGGCAGTGCGGAGGGGATTCAATGGAGGTTTCTTTCAGGTTTGAAGTACGTCAATGCTTTTATGGTGGACTGTAATGTGTTTTTAATGGATTTATTAGAATGAAATAACCCACATAATGTCGCTAATATATTTACCATTCTACAGTGATCTCGACAAAGGCTTTCATTCAACGGCTAATGTTACAAAAGAAAATTGCTATATGTAAATAGTCTTCAGCATACAGAGTCTGTATTGAGGACTGAAAATCAGCCATATTATTTATTCATTGTGGATCTGCCTGAAAGGCTCCCCGCACGCTGGACCATAGTATCCCATACGCGAGCGGTCTTGTGCACAGCAGCTATTCTCACACGTCTTGTCAGCTTGTTATTTCTACCTGTATTGCAGTATGATGTGGCATGAGTCACGTTGTGATTGAAGAAGAAGTAATGGCCACATCTATCCAGGGGATTAATCAGGGCCCCGCCAGGACAGCCTGTTTTCTACCCAGTGTATGGATCAAAAGCTATTGTTCACATTCTTATGACTAATAGGTCTACGAAATCTATATGCCTAGCTGTGTAGTTCAGCTTAGCAGTGCTCATTAAAGGGCAGATTTGTACCTGGCTGACCTGTTCCATGTGCACTTGGCAGCTGAAGGCATCTGTGTTGGTCCCATGGTAATATGTGCCCGTATTACTGAGAAAAATGATGGTTTAATATATGCAAATGAGCCTCTAGGAGCAACGGGGGCGTAGCCATTACACCTAGAGGCTCAGCTCTCTCTGCACCTGCCACGCACTCTACATTATGATTGACAGGGCCAGGCATGAGGACGTTTTCACTGCCTGAAATCAATGGATATGTGGTCTGTCAATCTGAATATAGCCTTACTCTAGCAGAATTTTTACAAAGGCTAGTGTATAAATCACCAGGGTGCGTGTTTTATATTACCTTTTAGCAAACATCTGACTGCAGTGTTTTTGCAAATAAAAATATATAACTATAACTTTTTTTTTTTATATCAATATAGCCATTTGGGAGCTTGTTTTTTTGCAGGACAAGTTGTAGTTTCTAATGGCACCATTTTGGGGTTCACAAAAACGTATTGATTTACTTTTATTAACTCGTTTTTCGGGGATGGGGAAAAATAGCAATACCTGAGTTTTAACATTATAAATATTTTTTTTTGTATAAATAATATCATAATTTTACTCTCTGGGACAGTCTCATTGCCGCGTCCCAATTCTCATAACTTTTTATTTTTCTTTCTACAAAGCTGTAGTCCCTCAAGGGGACTTTTATAGGCAATCTTTTGATCACTTTTACAATACATGGCACTGCATATGCAATGCTATGTATTATTCTGTCAGCGCTATACTGACATCCACCAGCAGGATGCGCTAGAGAGTCATGGCCTGCTACAAATACACTGAAGGCAGGCTGGGCCTTCAGTAGGCACTAGGCTGCCATGCCAAGACATCGGAACCTCACAATCTCATTCGTGGGGTACCGATGGAAGACAGAGGTCGCTATTGACCACAGCATCTAAGGGGTCAAATGGCCTGGATTGGATCTTCTGCTGCTCCAGGCTGTCATAGCAGGAGCCAGTCCCCCACTCTCCGGTGCACAGGATACCTGTAAAGCGCTTGGACTTAGGCCCCTTTTACATGGGCGAGATTTCCGCACGGGTGCAATGCGTGAGGTGAACGCATTGCACCCGCACTGAATCCGGACCCATTTATTTCTATGGGGCTGTTCACATGAGCGGTGATTTTCACGCATCACTTGTGCGTTGCGTGAAAATCGCAGCATGCTCCTCTTTGTGCGTTTTTCACGTATCGCTTCTTCCGTTTACATTCCATTTTTTGCGTTCCCTATATGGAACCATTCATTTCAATGGGTCCGCAAAAAAAAAAAAAACGGAATGTACTCCGTATGCATTCCATTTCCGTACTTCCATTTTTCCGTTCCGTTCAAAGATAGAACATGTTCTATTATTGCCCGCAAATCACGTTCCGTGGCTCTATTCAATTCAATGGGGCTGTAAAAAATTCAAAACGAATACGGAATGCATCCGTATGTCTTCCTTATCCGTTACGTTTTTTCCGGAACCATCTATTGAAAATTTTATGCCCAGCCCAATATTTTTATGTACTTACTGTTTAAGCATTATTGTATGCTTCCATTTCCGATCCGTAAAAAAATGGATAACAAACGGAAACCAAACGGAAAAATGGAACGGAAACACAACGGAAACAAAAAACTGAACAACGGATCTGTTAAAAACGGACCGCAAAATACTGAAAAAGCCATACAGTCGTGTGCAGGAGCCCATAGCCTGGTGTTGGCAAGGGCGTGGACAACTTATTCATTTCTTTATTTTATTTTATTAATGTATTTAATTATTTTTATCTTGTGTTGATAAATGCAATCTAGTAAGAGGAGGAGCACTAATCGGTTGTACACCAAAATAGGTCATGAGAAAGGAAAACACAATATATGGTTATTGTCTATTTAAAGTAAATGCCACAATACTTTAGATACAGTTATTTGAACAGCTGCACAGTAAATACAAAGGTTAAAATAGCACATTACCTGCAGTGGAAACCTGCCTGTAACTTCACCTGCCTGGAGATAACGCAGTTCAGTCACTGTATCTCACCAACCAACCATGATCCATCTGTTTCATAGAAGCAAATAAATGTTATCTTACCCTTACCATGTTAAAGTGTGTGTATTCTTGTGGACATTAGATATTTGTAGCTATGATACAGCTATTCTTTTATTATTCAGTCAGTAGTGACATTCACTAAAAATCTTACCAAGCGTAAGGCCTGTACATATTTTGGTCCACCACGGATCCGCAGAATACGGATACCTTCCTTGTCCAGTCAGTATTTTTCTCACTCCAATAAATAGAAATAACTATTCTTATCCACGATCCAGACGAGAATAGGCCACGTTCTATAATTTACATAACAGACACACAGATCCGCAAAAATACAGAAGTGTGCATGGCCATGAAATGAATTGGTCAATGTGCTATCCAAAAAAATTCAGATACCACACAGATGAAAAATTTGGTCGTGTGCATGAGGATGAGACCACACATCAGTTCTATTCGATCTACATTAGTGCTGTGTATGAAAGATTAAACTAGTGGAATTTGTTCAGTATTTAAATATGAGGTGATCTGAATTATAGGGGTCATTTACTATCCAGAAATACGCCTACATTAGGCGTATTTCTGGCGCAAAGGTTATTAGCGCGACTGTTCTTTTCTCACGCCAGGTTTAACCCCTTCAGGACCGTGCCATTTTTCACCTTAAGGACCAGGCCATTTTTTGCAAATCTGACATGTGTCACTTTATGTGGTGATAACTTTAAAAACACTTTTACTTATCCAGGCCATTCTGAGACTGTTTTCTCGTCACGTATTGTACTTCATGACAGTGGTAAAATTTTGTCAAAATTTTTTATTTTTATAATTTACCAAAAATTTACAAAAATTTGCACATTTCAATTTCATAATAGATAGTAATACCTCATATGTCTACTTCATGTTTGGATCATTTTGTGAATGCCATTTTATTTTTTGGGGCTTAGAAGTTTAGAAGCAAATCTTGCAATTTTTCAGAAAATTTCTAAAAACCCATTTTTTCAGGACCAGTTCAGGTCTGAAGTCACTTTGTGGGGCTTACATAATAGAAACCACCCAAAAATGAACCCATTTTATAAACTACACCCCTCAGGGTATTCAAAACTAATTTTACAAACTTTGTTAACCCTTTAGGTGTTCCACAAGAATTAATGGAAAATGGAGATGAAATTTCAAAATTTCACTTTTTTGGCAGATTTTCCATTTGAATCCATTTTTTTCCCGGTAACAAAGCAAGGGTTAACAGCCAAACAAAACTCAATATTTATTTTCCTGATTCTGTAGTTTACAGAAACACCCCATATGTGGTTGTAAACTGCTGTATGGGCACACGGCAGGGCACAAATGGAAAGGAACACCATATCGTTTTTGGAAGGCAGATTTCACTGGGATAATTTTAAGGTGCCATGTCACATTTGAAGACCCCATGATGCACCCCTAGGGGAGAAATTCCAAAAAAGTGACCTTATATTAGAAACTACACCCCTCAAAGTATTCAAAACTGATTTTACAAACTTTGTTAACCCTTTAGGTGTTCCACAAGAGTTAATGGAAAATGGAGATAAAATTTAAAAATTTCACTTTTTTGGCAGAATTTCCATTTGAATCCATTTTTTCCAGTAACAAAGCAAGGGTTAACAGCCAAACAAAACTCAATATTTATGGCCATGATTCTGTAGTTTACATAAACAACCCATATGTGGTCATAAACTGCTGTACAGGCACATGTCAGGGCGCAGAAGGAAAGGAACGCCATGTGGTTTTTGGAAGGCAGATTTTGCTGGATTGGTTTTTTGACACCATGTCCCATTTGAAGACCCCTTGATGCACCCTTAGAGTAGAAACTCCAAAAAAGTGACCCCATTTTGAAAACTACGGGATAAGGTGGCAGTTTTGTTGGTACTATTATAGGGTACATATGATTTTTGGTTGCTCTATATTACACTTTTTGTGAGGCAAGGCAACAAAAAATAGCTGTTTTGGCACCGTTTTTATTTTTTGTTATTTGCAACGTTCATCTGACAGGTCAGATCATGTGGTATTTTTATAGTGCAGGTTGTTACGGATGCGACAATACCAAAAATTACAACTTTTTTGGTTGTTTGTTTCAGTTTTACATAAAGCATTTTGAAAAAAAAAAAATTTGTGTCTCCACATTCTGAAAGTCGTAGTTTTTTGTTTTTTTTCGGGCCACTGTCTTATGTAGGGGCTAATTTTTTTCGGTATGAGATGACGATTTGATTGGTACTATTTTAGGGTGCATATGACTTTTTGATCGCTTGGTATTACGCTTTTTGTGATGTAAGGTGACAAAAAATTGCTTTTTTGACACACTTTTTTTTTTTTTTACAGTGTTCACCTGAGGGGTTAGGTCATGTGATATTTTTATACAGCAGGTTCTTACAGACGCGGCGATACCTAATATGTATACTTTTTTTATATAACAGCATTTTCTACACCCAAAAAAATATGTTTTAGTGTCTCCATATTTAGCCATATTTATTTTTATTTTTTGGGTGATTGTCTTAGGTAGGGGCTCATATTTTGCGGGATGAGGTGATGGTTAGATTGGTACTATTTTGGGGGGCATACGCCTTTTTGATCGCTTGGTGTTGCACTTTTTTTTTTCAATTTAACATCTTTATTACTATACAAACAGTACACAAAAATATAATTGGGAATTAGTATACATTTTCAAACCCCCTTATTTCCCCCCCCACCTCTTCCTCCCCCCTTAGCCCCCCCCAGCATATGATGCGTGCGCCCCCGCCTCCCCCCACTACCCCTCTTGAAAAAAAATAAGGAAGGGAGGAGAGAAAGGGGGGCAAAAAAAATAAAAATAAAAAATAGATATAATATAAAATAGTAATTTTTACATTTGTACAGTCCTATCAGAGTTACCAGCCGTCCCATATCTTAGCCCATTTCTCAATTCCACCCCTCTGCTTATAGAGAATCCGCTCGTAATTTTTCACCTTATTGACCAGATTTATCCATTTATTTACTTCTGGGGCCTGACATGCAAACCAACTCCGACTGATCAGGACCCTGGCCATTAGTAATATTCTGCCTATTAGGATCTTTTGGGGTTTATGACTAGTTAATATCGAGAGATCGTTCAGTAAAAACAATTGTGGCTCAAGAGGAATCCGTGTTTTTAGTTTGTAAGTAAGAAACTGGTTAATACCACTCCAATATGCCCCGAGTTCTGGTGTTGCACTTTTAGTGATGTAAGGTGACAAAAAAATGTTTCTTTTAGCGCAGTTTTTATTTTATTTTTTTGACGGTGTTCATCTGAGGGGTTATATTTTTATAGAGGCGGTCGATATGGACGTGGCGATACCTAATATGTCTACTTTCTTTTTTCCCTATTTTTAACAAAAATGATTTTACTTTATTTTGGAAAAGAACGCTTTTTTTTACTTTAAACTTTTAATTTTTTTGTAAAACTTTATTTTTTTACTTTTGTTTTTACTTTATTTTTTGTCCCACTCTGGGACTTCAACTTTTGGGGGTCTGATCCCCTTTATAATGCTTTACAATACTTCTGTATTGTAAAGCATTGGCTGTAAGTGTACTACTGAATGTAATACACTTACAGCTTCCTGCCTGTGAGATCCAGGGGGCTGGATCTCACAGGATGTCGCGGAAGGCAGCCACAATGCCTAAGGAAGGCATCAGGCTGCCTTCTCTGCCATCGGGGAGCCGTGCAGGGGTAATGCGCCGGCATTGGTTAAATCGGATGAAAATAAAAAATGTTCTGTCATCTGTCAGCTAAAATAGTCCTCCGTTGTTAAATTTCACCCAGACAAATGATCGTTTTGTTTGAAATTGTCAATTTTGATCAACTTTAGACTAATGTGTGTGGCCACCTTTAGACTAGTTTTACATTATTAAAAACAATGATATCAGTGACTGCTGGACCCCTGCCACTGATCGGGCGGGCTCATCTCCTGCACCCGCTCTATCACCGCACCGTACATGTACGGCGCTGGTCCTTAAGTCACAGACATCTGCGCCATACATGTACGGCGCGGGTCCTTAAGGGGTTACTTTCTATACATAAATACTATTTTCTGAAGTGAGACAACCCCTTTAAGGATATTATTTATGCTGACATTTTTTTTATTCTTCTCTTTCTATTCGTAGGCAACCCCTTTACTCCATGGAATTTGTCCAACTGCCATGTGGATTTCAGATGGAATTTTATTTTCCTATGATGCATAATTGTCAAGCGCTGCCCAAGAGTTACATCAGATTAAACAGTTAGGCAGGTCTGAAAACGGTTTAACATGATGACCAAGTGTATTTGTTTCAGCCTAAATAAATATTTAACACAGTGAACACACTGATACAACCGGAGGAGCTCTCAGCACATATATCATTGTTTTTAATAATGTAAAACTAGTCTAAAGGTGGCCACACACATTAATCTAATGTTGATCAAAATTGAAAATTTCAAACAAAACGATCATTTGTCGGGGTGAAATTTAACAACGGAGGACCATTTTAGCTGACAGATGACAGAACATTTTTTATTTTCATCCGATAGTGGGATGAAAGATCTTTCATTCAAAGAAGGATTGTTTGTGGATGAAAGAAAGAACGTTTCCAAAAATGTCCATTGCCCTATTTCACTGAACATGAATGGCCAGTTTGAACCATTTTCACGGCCAATATGGATTAAAATGTCTACGGCCATGTCTGTGAAATGATCATTCACCAGATGATTATTTAACTGCTGTTCAGTTATCAGTTATCAACCAACTTCTCTCGAATCTCTATGACCACCTTAAGGATGCTTTCACAAAGTACTTTACAGTGTCCATCTTAATATGTTGGGATGATTTCCTAAGGTATTGCTCATATTGACGCCACTGTATAACATTTATTCCCCAGATTAACTAGACTTCCCTATTGCACAGACAGATGGAGGCCAGAAGGACACCAGCCAAGCCCCCAAGACGTAGACCTGCTGTCACGACTGCTACCCCAGCAGCAGTCGTGTCGCACCAGACGGAGGGGAAGGGGGACCCTTATCTACGGATGTGAATAGTATGGCCACCCCTGACTAACCCTAAGCTGGCACCTGTCTGCCCTGATACCCTAGACGGGGTGTGAACCCGTGCGGCGAGCAGGATGCCTAAACCCTCAGTCGCCCTAAAAAGGCCTAGAGTGGGGAAAGGCCGATGGGAGCACTAGTCACCATCACTCATGTCTAGGAGAACAGCAGGGGAAGACAGCAACAAACAAACTATATCAGAGAGCGTCTTTTAATTTTTCAGACAACCCCTGGCAGTACTGACTCCTAAGGGCCGAGTCGTTCCATAACGTATCAGTAGCCCACCTACGGAATTCGGAACAATATAGTTCAGCAGACTTGTTCTCTTGCCGAAGTCTACGTAGCTTAGACTCAGCCAGTGAGACCCTGTCCGGGTCATTATATACGAGACCCAGGGCTTCAAAAAACTCCTCCACTGATCGTAAGGCCAGAGAGTCTGATGGGAGGGAGAAAGCCCAAGCCTGCGGATCTCCTTGCAGGAGAGAAATTACAATACCCACCCGTTGTTCCTCACCGCCGGAGGATCTAGGGCGTAACCTGAAGAACAATTTGCAAGCTTCTCTGAAGGTTACAAATTGGTCTCTCCCTCCAGAGAACCTATCAGGTAAAGCCACTTTTGGCTCAGGAGTACCTTGGCTTCCCGTAGCAACGGTGGAACCCAAGGATGGCTGCTGCTGCTGCAGCACTGTTGCTTTTAATCCTGCCACTTCAAGGGATAATCCCTGTAATTGTTTCGCCAAAACCGTAACCGGATCCATAGTGGAACAGAAAAATACAAAGCAAAAAAAGGCCAGATATACTGTCACGACCGCTACCCCAGCAGCAGTCGTGTCGCACCAGACGAGGGGAAGGGGGACCCTTATCTACGGATGGGAATAGTATGGCCACCCCTGACTAACCCTAAGCTGGCACCTGTCTGCCCTGATACCCTAGACGGGGTGTGAACCCGTGCGGCGAGCAGGATGCCTAAACCCTCAGTCGCCCTAAAAAGGCCTAGAGTGGGGAAAGGCCGATGGGAGCACTAGTCACCATCACACATGTCTAGGAGAACAGCAGGGGAAGACAGCAACAAACAAACTATATCAGAGATAGACTTATCCAGTCACGAGCAGAGAAGGCGATCCCAATCACGACAGTCCACGACGGGACAAGAGCTCCACAGCAACACCATCAAACGATCACCTTCAAAGGTCAGAATAGAACTGGAAGTAAGGACTATATCTGGCAATGACTGCAAGTGAAAGTGAAACTAATATAGTAGCTGGGAGTGGCAGACAGGACTCACCTGAGAAGGATGCCTACAAACTCCCAGTCAGGACAAAAAGGTTCACAAGGCAAAACCCAGATGACATACCCTGAACCACGGAGCAAACTCACAAGCTATCGCGAGTAGCAAGTCGCTGCGACCTTCTCCTCCCAGACCTGTCTGGATCAGTCACAGTCGTGACAGTACCCCCCTTTCTACGAGGGGCCCCTGGACCCTCAAGACCAGGCCTCTCCGGATGGGAGCTATGAAAAGCCCGAATGAGTCTGTCCGCTTTTATCTCTGATGCTGGAACCCACATTCTCTCTTCGGAACCATAACCTTTCCAGTGCACCAGGTACTGAAGAGAGCGGCGAACATATCGTGAATCAACAATCTTTTCTACCTGAAACTCAAGACTGCCATCAACAACCACCGGTGGAGGCGGTAGCGGCAATGGTTCAGGAGGTTCTACATATCTCTTAAGCAGAGATCTGTGGAAGACATTATGGATCCTTAGAGTCTGAGGTAGCTCCAGACGAAAAGCCACCGGGTTAATGATCTTAATTACCCTATAAGGACCAATAAATCTCGGACCTAATTTCCACGAGGGAACCTTCAACTTGATATTTCTGGTAGACAACCACACCAAGTCATTCACCCCAAGGTCCGGACCTTCAGAGCGCTTCCTATCAGCCGCACGTTTGTATCTACCACCAATTCTCTTCAAACTTTCTTGCACACTCTGCCACACTGAAGAAAGTGAAGACGCAAATCGTTCCTCCTCGGGAATCCCAGACGGCCCCCCCTCACTAAACGTACAAAACTGAGGATGGAAACCATACGCAGCAAAAAATGGTGACTTTTCGGTGGATTCTTGACGACGATTATTAATGGCAAACTCGGCTAACGGTAAATAAGATGACCATTCCTCCTGATTTTCGGAAACAAAGCATCTCAAATATGTCTCTAGGTTTTGATTGGTACGTTCAGTCTGACCGTTGGACTGTGGATGGAAAGATGAAGAAAACGACAGATGAACCCCTAAACGAGAACAAAAAGCTTTCCAAAATTTAGAAACGAATTGGGTACCACGATCCGAAACAATATCGGAAGGGACCTCGTGAAGCTTCACGATGTGGTCAATAAAAACCTGAGCCAGTGTGTTAGCATTAGGCAATGCGGCAAGAGCAATAAAGTGCACCATTTTACTGAATCTATCAACAACTACAAGAATAACAGTCTTCCCCGCTGATACTGGTAGATCCGTAATGAAATCCATTGACAGGTGCGTCCAAGGCCTGTTAGGGATGGCCAGAGGTAAAAGACGCCCTGCCGGACGAGTATGATCTACCTTAGAACGAGCACAGGTAGCACATGCAGACACAAAATTCAACACCTCCTGGCGCCATTTAGGCCACCAGAACCGACGAGACACTAACTCAGAGGTTGCCCTACTACCTGGGTGTCCTGCCAGTGTGGAGTTATGATGTTCTTTTAGTATCTCCAGTCATAAATTTTCTGGCACAAACAGTTTACCCGAGGGGCAGGAGGCCGGGGCGTCCCCCTGAGCTTCCAACACCCTCCCCTCTAAACCTGAGTGTAATGCAGAGACCACCACCCCCTTTTGCAAAATGGGCTCTGGTACCTCAACATCACCCCCTCCAGGAAAACTTCGAGACAATGCATCTGCCTTAGTATTTTTTGCCCCCGGGCGATAGGTTATTACAAAATTAAACCTAGTAAAAAATAACAACCACCGAGCCTGTCTAGGGGTGAGACGTTTAGCAGACTCCAGATATAATACGTTTTTGTGATCAGTAATCACTGTGACGTGATGAACCGCCCCCTCCAAAAAATGACGCCACTCCTCAAAAGCCAACTTAATAGCCAAAAGTTCCCTGTTGCCAATATCATAGTTCCTTTCTGCAGTAGACAATTTCTTCGAAAAGAAAGCACACGGACGCCATTCATCAGGGGACGGGCCCTGAGATAGTACCGCTCCCACCCCCACCTCTGATGCGTCAACCTCTACAATAAAAGGAAGCGAGACATCTGGCTGTACGAGAATAGGGGCCGAGGTGAATCTCTCCTTCAGAGATGCAAAGGCAGTTTTGGCTGCATGTGACCATTTGGAAAAATCGGATCCCTTTCGGGTCATGTCCGTCAGTGGTTTGACCACCAAGGAATAGTTTTTTATAAACTTTCTATAAAAATTGGCAAACCCCAGGAAGCGTTGCAATGCCTTCAGGTTCTCAGGCAGATACCAGTCTATAATCGCCCGGACTTTCTCTGGATCCATGCGGAAACCTGAATCTGACAACACATACCCCAGAAATGGCAGTTCTTTTACGGCGAACACACATTTTTCTAACTTAGCAAACAATTTGTTGGCCCTTAATATCTGCAGCACTTGTCTCACATGGATCTTATGTGTATCCAGATCCGGGGAATAGACCAGGATGTCATCAAGATATATCACAACAAATCTCCCGATAAGGTGACTAAAAATTTCGTTGACAAAATGTTGGAATACCGCAGGCGCATTAGTAAGACCAAATGGCATGACCAGATTTTCATAATGCCCTTCCTGAGTATTAAAAGCCGTCTTCCACTCATCCCCCTCTTTGATGCGAACCAGGTTATAGGCTCCTCTGAGATCCATTTTGGATTAAAGATAGTCGGGAATGAGAGGAAGAGGATAGGGATCTCGGATAGTTATCCGGTTTAATTCCCGGAAATCCAGGCAAGGACGTAGGCCCCCATCTTTCTTTTTAACGAAAAAGAACCCTGCAGCCACAGGTGAAGAAGAGGGTCTGATGTGTCCCTTAGCCAAACTCTCCGAAATATAATCTTTCATAGCCTTCCTCTCCGGGCCGGAAAGATTGTATAACCGGGTTTTAGGTAGTTTGGCCCCAGGTAGTAGATTAATCGGGCAATCATATGGACGATGAGGTGGTAACCCCTGACAACCCTTCTCAGAGAACACATCCATAAAATCTGACAGAAAGGCAGGTAAAGATGTTACAGAGAGTGTAGAGCACCTACTACTCAAGCAGTTGTCCTTACAATGTTCACTCCACTCCACAATCTCCCCGGCCTGCCAATCCACCACTGGATTGTGAGTCACCAGCCAGGGAAGCCCCAATACCATAGGAGCCGGAAGACCGTCCAGGACATAACACGAGATATGCTCTTTATGGAGGTCCCCTACCTGCAGATGGATATTATGAATGATCTGAGTTAACTGTTTCTGAGTAAGAGGGGAGGAGTCAATTGCAAAAACAGGAATAGTTCTGCGTATCGGTTCTGGAGTAAAACCCAGAGCCTGAGCAAACCGTGAATCCACCAAGTTGACCCCCGCCCCACTGTCCAAAAAGACGGAACAGATCTCAGTCTTATTGCCCGCCTCAACGATAGCGGACAACAAAAACTGAGACATGTGTATGGAGGAAACGAATACGCCCAGACTGTTATCCTCCGCACAATCTGGGGACTCTAGTTTTCCGGCGGCTCCTTTGTTTGTGGTCTCTTGGGTTCTGAGGGACAAACCTTTACAAAATGACCCCTCCCCCACAACGAAAACAAACCTCTGACCTACAGCGGAATTTAGGAGGATTCACCAGTCTAGTGGCGCCCCCTATTTGCATTGGTTCGACTGGATCATAACAAACCGATCCCTGCCCTATAGAGGCCTCCATAATATTTAATAGTCTCTCCCTGAGTCGTCTGTCGATTCTTATGGACAGAGACATAGCAGCCTCCAGAGACCCAGGGACCTCGTATACCGCCAGCGCGTCTTTTAATTTTTCAGACAACCCCTGGCAGTACTGACTCCTAAGGGCCGAGTCGTTCCATAACGTATCAGTAGCCCACCTACGGAATTCGGAACAATATAGTTCAGCAGACCGGTTCTCTTGCCGAAGTCTACGTAGCTTAGACTCAGCCAGTGAGACCCTGTCCAGGTCATCATATACGAGACCCAGGGCTTCAAAAAACTCCTCCACTGATCGTAAGGCCAGAGAGTCTGATGGTAGGGAGAAAGCCCAAGCCTGCGGATCTCCTTGCAGGAGAGAAATTACAATACCCACCCGTTGTTCCTCACCGCCGGAGGATCTAGGGCGTAACCTGAAGAACAATTTGCAAGCTTCTCTGAAGGTTACAAATTGGTCTCTCCCTCCAGAGAACCTATCAGGTAAAGCCACTTTTGGCTCAGGAGTACCTTGGCTTCCCGTAGCAACGGTGGAACCCAAGGATGGCTGCTGCTGCTGCAGCACTGTTGCTTTTAATCCTGCCACTTCAAGGGATAATCCCTGTAATTGTTTCGCCAAAACCGTAACCGGATCCATAGTGGAACAGAAAAATACAAAGCAAAAAAAGGCCAGATATACTGTCACGACCGCTACCCCAGCAGCAGTCGTGTCGCACCAGACGGAGGGGAAGGGGGACCCTTATCTACGGATGGGAATAGTATGGCCACCCCTGACTAACCCTAAGCTGGCACCTGTCTGCCCTGATACCCTAGACGGGGTGTGAACCCGTGCAGCGAGCAGGATGCCTAAACCCTCAGTCGCCCTAAAAAGGCCTAGAGTGGGGAAAGGCCGATGGGAGCACTAGTCACCATCACTCATGTCTAGGAGAACAGCAGGGGAAGACAGCAACAAACAAACTATATCAGAGATAGACTTATCCAGTCACGAGCAGAGAAGGCGATCCCAATCACGACAGTCCACGCCGGACAAGAGCTCCACAGCAACACCATCAAACGATCTCCTTCAAAGGTCAGAATAGAACTGGAAGTAAGGACTATATCTGGCAATGACTGCAAGTGAAAGTGAAACTAATATAGTAGCTGGGAGTGGCAGACAGGACTCACCTGAGAAGGATGCCTACAAACTCCCAGTCAGGACAAAAAGGTTCACAAGGCAAAACCCAGATGACATACCCTGAACCACAGAGCAAACTCACAAGCTATCGCGAGTAGCAAGTCGCTGCGACCTTCTCCTCCCAGACCTGTCTGGATCAGTCACAGTCGTGACACCTGCTCACGGAAACATTATGAACAGCACTGGGGATGAATTGCCCTATAAGAGGGTTGCCTGGGATCAGGCTCCCACGGATCATTTAAGTAAATAATGGGATATCCCAGAAAGCATTGCTCTTAAAATATCCAAGTAATACACAATCACTGAACAGAAATATCAAACCCTGACTGGTAAATAGGATCCTACCAGCCTATTTTTTCTACTGACAATTAATAAAAGTAAATTCTGCATTAGCATAAAATGTAAACAGATTGTGGTCTGTGCATTTCATTATCTTTTTTATCCAATTAAATGTAATAAATGTTTTCTGATTTTGTGCAATGACAATAAAAAGTGTGTGAGATGCATATAAAATACATGCAAATAAATAGCTATGGCTTGTAACATTATAGCATTATAACAATATAGACAAAAATGTAGCAAGTGTCCCACTAAAGAATGCATAAAAATGGAGAAAGAAAGTTTTCATATCCTCTATAGCTACCGATTATTAAACTAAAAATTTGAACCTTGTTAAGTCTGTGTGAGTTATAGCTTTTTTACATGGGCCAAGGATCGGGATAGTTATCGGGGACAAATGTTGATATATACACTGGTTTCTGATAATTGGCCAAATCACCTGACAAACAGGCCAATGCTTATTAATTGATTCATGCCGCACCTAAAATCATTTGTGGGCAGCACATTGCCTTGTATGATCACAGTACTATTAGTTCATGCCCATACAGAGGGGAAGAACTTGCAATGAATGGCATAGGGCAATATAAATAGGCCCTTGCTGCGCCATTGTCAAGTGAGATACGTGTAATAGTCATAGCACCAATATGTAATGGTATGGTATGATATGATATACCATATTTTTTGCCTTATAAGACACACAAAGTGGGGGAAAATATCGGTGCATCTTATAGTGTGAATATTAGGGAGTGCTTCAGTAATAAAGTACAGCAGGACTGTACAGCAGGACTGGGGAGTGATGAATACAGCACTCACCGCTCCCTGGTCTTCTGCTAGTGCCGAATGCTGTGCATGTGATGTCGGGTCAGAGCACAGTACGACATCAAGAGTACTGGATCTCAGGGGTGGCAGCAGCGTCCAGAAGAGGAGAGGTGAGTTGATTTTTTTTTGTCTGATCTGAGGTCTGATTGGGAGTCTGATTAACATTGGGGGTCTGATCTGAGGTCTGATTGGAGGTGTGATCAAAATCGACCTTCTAATGGGTATGTGTGTCTGTTTTCCACATGGGTCTGGGTTGAGGTCTAATTAACATTAGGGGTCTGATCTGATGTCTGAATGGGGGTATGAGCTGGGGTCTAATTAACATTGGGTTTCTGATCTGTAACATGGCCACATGTAGTGGGAGTAGCTCCTGCAGACTGAACATCACTCTGCAGTGCAGCCAGGCTTTATCAATAAAGTTACCTGTTTAACAAAACAGAAAACAGATCTGTCGGGATAGTCTGATGGAGAGACAGGGGCAAAGAAAGCACAGACATGAAAAACAGGTATTGGGGGCATACTGTATATATGCATGGTGAGAGGTGTTAGGAGCACATAAAAAGAATTTTGATTTTGGGATCGGACAACCTCTTTAACATCGGGGGTCTGATCTGAGATGTGATGAAAAATATTTTTTTCTGAGTTTCCTCTTTTAAAACCTAGGTGCGTCTTATGGGCAGGGGCATCTTATAAAGCAAAAAAAATGCAGTAATCTGATTAAATTGAAAATGTTAGTGCACAGAATATTTAACATCTTATGGATTACTTCTGTCATTTAATAATTTACTAATAATAGCTCTTTGTGTCAGAAGCAACAATAGCTCAAATTTAATTACAAAAGGTCATCTTCTAGTTGTGCACATTGTCATAAAAACGTACAAGCTACTAATGAAGAAAGATCATAGCATTTCAATGCTGAGCTTGTCCCTTAGTAGCAAAAATAAATCTAGTAATATGATGTGTAATAATGAAAATGGAATAATTACAGATGTTAAAATACAGCTAGGTGATCAACTATACCATTAAAAACATCCAATCATTGTCTTGTGTGAATATAAGACAGCATGTCTTAGCAATAAAACGTTAGGCATGAAATCAGGTTCTTTGTAAACATTTCTGTAATTCCCGTGCTGATGGATGCAGATTTAAGACACAGCTTGTCAAGCTGTCTCAAAGAGTGGAAGGGAGCATTAGCAAAGTTCCCTCTCACTGCAGCAAAGCCTCTCTGCCATAAACGTGCACAATACCATGCTGATTTACACCAATGCATGGCCTTGTAGATTCTGGACCTTCTGATTTCCGTTTCTCTGAAGCACTTTTGCGTAGCAGATGCTTCCTTGGCTATATATTTCCTCAGAGACAAACGTTCTCTGAGCTCAGGTCTAGCTTTGATGAGCTTACATATGCAGGTCCTCTCTCTTCCTCAGCCAAGCACAGAATCGACTAACTAACCAGGGTGCGGACCCAGGTTCATCTCTTGGCATCCTAAGGAGATGAGCCAATAACGTAACCCTTAGCTGTCCATACAGTGCTATTAGGTATACAAATACTATAAATCAAACGATTTTACTTAACAATACAACATTATCAATTACCAACAACTGCCCTTTTGCAGTAATCCTGTTCTGGGGTGCTACACAAAGATGCTTGAACTAATGCCACTATACAACTATCACTTCATATTGCTGACTTTTTTTTATTTTGCGTACCCATAGAAATGAATAGGTCCATGTGCAATCTGCAAAGAATGCAAAATACAGTCGCATGCATGAGCCCTAACTGCTAGACAATCCTTCTGACAGTGGCGTCCCCAGGGGGGAAGGCGGGGGCGGTGCACCCCGGGTGCCGGTTCTGACGGGGGTGCCAGCAGGCCCGGAAGCAATGAGCGCTTCCATCAATACAGATGGAAGCGCTCATTGCTGAAGCACTGACACCCCTGACCTAGTCCCACATACTGCGGCAGGGCAGGGAGCGGAGCACATAGTTCCCTGCCCCACCTCCGATCACTGCCATAGGCTTCAGGCCTAGTAGGCCTGAAGCCTATGCGGTAGTGATATCTCGGCGCAGGCGCGCATGATGACATCATCGCGCACGCCTGTGCCGGGACTCAGCAAGCAAGCGCAGGTTAGTATTTAGCTTTTAGGGTTTCCTTCTTTTTCTTTTTTCTTTTTTTCTTTTATGTGCCAACTTTGGGGGGACATGAGGGGGCCGGGGTGCACAGAGGACGTGTGGGGGCAAACTTTTATTTTATAATGTGGCAACTTTGGGGGACATGAGGGGGGTGCACACAGGAGGACGTGGGGGGAATATGGTGGGATACTGTGTGGCACAGTGTGGGGGGGGCAATTTATTATAGGAGGGATGGCAATGTGGGGGACACTACTGTGTGGGGGCAGCGTGGGGGACCCTATTGTGTGGGGGCAGCGTGGGGGACACTACTGTGTGGGGGGCAGCGTGGGGGACACTACTGTGTGGGGGGGCAGCGTGGGGGACACTACTGTGTGGGGGGGCAGCGTGGGGGACACTACTGTGTGGGGGGCAGCGTGGGGGACACTACTGTATGGGGGCAGTGTGGGGGACACTACTGTGTGGGGGGCAGTGTGGGGGGCAGTGTGGGGGACAGTGTGGGGGGGGCAATTTATTATAGGAGGGATGGCAATGTGGGGTACACTACTGTGTGGGGGCAGCGTGGGGGACACTATTGTGTGGGGGCAGCGTGGGGGAAACTACTGTGTGGGGGGCAGCGTGGGGGACACTACTGTATGGGGGCAGTGTGGGGGACACTACTGTGTGGGGGCAGCGTGGGGGACACTACTGTGTGGGGGGCAGCGTGGGGGACACTACTGTATGGGGGCAGTGTGGGGGACACTACTGTGTGGAGGGCAGCGTGGGGGACAGTGTGGGGGAAATTACTGTGTGGGGGACACTACTGTGTGGGGGGCAGCGTGGGGGACACTACTGTGTGGGGGCAGCATGGGGGACACTACTGTGTGGGGGGGGCAGCGTGGAGGACACTACTGTGTGGGGGGCAGCGTGGGGGACACTACTGTGTGGGGGGGAAGCGTGGGGGACACTACTGAGGGGGGGGCAGCGTGGGGGACATTACTGTGTGAGCGGCAGCGTGGGGGACACTACTGTGTGGGGGCAGCGTGGTGGACACTACTGTATGGGGGCAGTGTGGGGGACACTACTGTGTGGGGGGCAGCGTGGGGGACACTACTGTATGGGGGCAGTGTGGGGGACACTACTGTGTGGGGGGCAGCGTGGGGGACAGTGTGGAGGAAATTACTGTGTGGGGGACACTACTGTGTGGGGGACACTACTGTGTGGGGGACTACTGTGTGGGGGGCAGTGTGGGGGAAATTACTGTGTGGGGGACACTACTGTATGGGGCAGTGTGGGGGACACTACTGTGTGGGGGGACTACTGTGTGGGGGCAGTGTGGGGGAAATTACTGTGTGGGGGCAGCGTGGGGGACACTACTGTGTGGGGGAAGCGTGGGGGACACTACTGTGTGGGGGGCAGCATGGGGGACACTACCGTGTGGGGGGACTACTGTGTGGGGGAAATTACTGTGTGGGGGACACTGCTGTGTGGGGGGCAGCATGGGGGAATTGCTATGGGGGAGGCACTGTAGAGGCCAGTCTATTATTTCTGGGGACACTATAGAGGGATTATTACCTGGAGCACAATATAGGGTGTTATTATTATTACTGGGGGCATTCTAGGGGACGTTATAGCTGCTGTAGACACTATAGGAACATTTGGGGTCATTTATCAAACTGGTGTAAAGTAGAACTGGCTTAGTTGCCCATAGCAAGCAATCAGATTCCACCTTTCATTTTTGACAGCTCTTTTGGAAATCCAGTTCTACTTTACACCAGTTTGATAAAGGACTCCAATTATGTATATTAGGGTAACTACACTGCTCAAAAAAATAAAGGGAACACAAAAATAACACATCCTAGATCTGAATTAATTAAATATTCTTCTGAAATACTTTGTTCTTTACATAGTTGAATGTGCTGACAACAAAATCCCACAAAAATAAAAAAATGGAAATGAAATTTTTTAACCCGTGGAGGTCTGGATTTGGAGTCACACTCAAAATTAAAGTGGAAAAACACACTACAGGCTGATCCAACTTTGATGTAATGTCCTTAAAACAAGTCAAAATGAGGCTCAGTAGTGTGTGTGGCCTCCCTACAACGCCTGTGCATGCTCATGATGAGGTGGCGGACGGTCTCCTGAGGGATCTCCTCCCAGACCTGGACTAAAGCATCTGCCAACTCCTGGACAGTGTGTGGTGCAACGTGACGTTGGTGGATAGAGCGAGACATGATGTCCCAGATGTGCTCAATTGGATTCAGGTCTGGGGAACGGGCGGGCCAGTCCATAGCATCAATGCCTTCGTCTTGCAGGAACTGCTGACACACATGAGGTCTAGCATTGTCTTGCATTAGGAGGAACCCAGGGCCAACCGCACCAGCATATGGTCTCATAAGGGGTCTGAGGATCTCATCTCGGTACCTAATGGCAGTCAGGCTACCTCTGGCAAGCACATGGAGGGCTGTGCGGCCACCCCACACCATTACTGACCCAATGACAAACCGGTCATGCTGGAGGATGTTGCAGGCAGCAGAACGTTCTCCACGGCGTCTCCAGACTCTGTCACGTCTGTCACATGTGCTCAGTGTGAACCTGCTTTTATCTGTGAAGAGCACAGGGCACCAGTGGCGAATTAGCCAATCTTGGTGTTCACTGGCAAATGCCAAACGTCCTGCACGGTGTTGGGCTGTAAGCACAACCCCCACCTGTGGACGTCGGGCCCTCATATCACCCTCATGGAGTCTGTTTCTGACCGTTTGAGCAGACACATGCACATTTGTGGCCTGCTGGAGGTCATTTTGCAGGGCTCTGGCAGTGCTCCTCCTGTTCCTCCTTGCACAAAGGCAGAGGTAGCGGTCCTGCTGCTGGGTTGTTGCCCTCCTACGGCCTCCTCCACGTCTCCTGATGTACTGGCCTGTCTCCTGGTAGCGCGTCCATGCTCTGGACACTACGCTGACAGACACAGCAAACCTTCTTGCCAAAGCTCGCATTGATGTGCCATCCTGGATAAGCTGCACTACCTGAGCCACTTGTGTGGGTTGTAGACTCCGTCTCATGCTATCACTAGAGTGAAAGCACCACCAGCATTCAAAAGTGACCAAAACATCAGCCAGGAAGCATAGGAACTGAGAAGTGGTCTGTGGTCACCACCTGCAGAACCACTCCTTTATTGGGGGTGTCTTGCTAATTGCCTATAATTTCCACCTGTTGTCTATTCCATTTGCACAACAGCATGTGAAATTGATTGTCACTCAGTGTTGCTTCCTAAGTGGACAGTTTGATTTCACAGAAGTGTGATTGACTTGGAGTTACATTGTGTTGTTTAAGTGTTCCCTTTATTTTTTTGAGCAGTGTATTTTTTCAGCAGTATAGTACCTGGGGCATTGGGGGGCACAACGGTCACAGGTATTGGGGGTGGCAGCAGGATGACACTGTGGGGACACCAGGATGGAGAGGTTGATGGAAAAATTTAGAAATCTAACGTGTCTGTGTTACAAACTCTGTAGAGACGAGATGCGGCTGAAAGAATTTCTCATGGCGGTCTAACGGAGGAGAGGAGGAAAGAGAAGGTCTACATGACAGGAGATGTCCCTGGATGTAAGAGGTATGCGGTCAAGTATTGGGGGGGTGCCAGAGAAATGACCCGCCCCGGGTGCCAAACACCCTGGGCACGCCACTGCCTTCTGATCCAATTGCATGCAATAATATTTTATAGACCGGTACACATTTTTCTTTTCCTTTTCCCATGGACCGCTAATTTTTGAACATCTTTGAGAATCTTAAATGTCAATACCTCTAATTGTTATGGATTTCAGTAGATGGCTAAGCCATCTGACATTGTTAATGAAAAGATCAGAGCAGACTCCTTACAAGTAATCTTTCTCAAGTTAACTCAAGTTTTAAGCAATGTTCTTTAATGCCACCTACATCTCACCATCAATCACTTATGTCTTGTTATAGCTTCTCTTCCCCTTTCGTTAATGAGGCCCTTTTAGATGCAAACTTAACCTTTTGTTGTAATGACAGATAAATACATTATCTCCGTTAAGTACCCATGTACATTAGCCAATACACAGGGTAATAATAGGGAACAAACAATTCATTCTCCTTCATTGCCAGCTCGTTAAAGCTGCACTTACTTACATGCAGTAATCATACCCTCTATATAGAAAATCCTTATAGACTGCAAAAGTACACAATCACAGTCTACCATATTTGGGATTGAACAGTTGCATCTTCAAGTCTCCTAGGAGGACAAAAAAAGGAAAAAATGTTTTTTTTAAATGTTTAAAAAAAAATAAGAATGGAGGGGGTATTCTGGTTAGTTTAAGTTATCCCCAAAAATTATGCTGTGTATGCCTGACATGCTGCTCCATTCATCTCTATAGGACTGCCAGAGATAGCCGAGTACAGTACTCAGCTATTTCCATTTTTTGCATAGAGATGAAAGGAGTGGTAGTGCACATGCCACTGATATCCCAGCAGTAGGACCCTATCTGAATAAAAGTATCCTGCATAACGAAAAAAATTAAAATGGAGAAATCAATGTTTTGGGTCACCTCACCCCATGAAAAATAGTGATTAAAAATTGAGCAAAAAGTTGTATATGTGGTCTGCAGGTTATTAGCAGATATAGCGAGTGCAGGGCAGGAGCTCCCATGTCACATTGCTGCTCTACCTGTGCCCGCTCTGCTAAATCCTGAAATATTATGCATTTTACCAAGGAACCTGTGGAGGTGACGGGTCAAACGCCTCCAGAGGTTCTGGTGACAGACTGAAAATATGCGTTTGCTGTTTGGTCTAAAAGGTATGGCACCATGGAGCCGCGCTACAAGCAAACTCTCTATCTTTCTAGCCGTGCACAAGGTCATGGGAAAGGACCGAAACATTGGCCACGATCTAATGTATTGCTGGATGGAAAAATACAAGAATATATTATCTGAGTGCCATGGTGATTATAACTATTAAAAACACCCAGACCCATGTATGTCAACCAGACTTTAAAAGAGCAGCGCTGGTACAGGTAGGAGCAGGGATGCTCCAGGCTGGACAGCGCTCAGTGAGCCCAGAGGGGAATCCATATTCAGTACGAGAGTACAGATTCTAAAGTGCAATAGGCACCTGAACGTCAGGCGCCTATTTTAGTAGTTAAAAAAGTTTTAAAAAAATTATAGTACATTACAAAAAACGTTTAGGTTTAGGTACTGTGACACAGTGAGAGGTTTAGTCTGGGAAAACAGGTATTTTCCTCCCAGCATGTGCTGCTGGGCTGATTTACATCCAGGTGAGGTCAAATACCGGACCGGTTTTTAAATGCTGGTCTGGGTTTTGGCAGCACCTGGCTGTCCTTAAACAGGCAGCTGGGCTCAGGAGCCATGTCTCTGTGTTGGGATCTGGGAGCCTTGTGTCTGGATGAAGGCTTGCTACCTGTTTGGCGTGAAAACAGGTTGGTGCTGCTATGCTCAGGGACTATTTGGGGCAGAGTTGCCACATGGTGTGAATTGCCACCAACACCGCAAGGTGACTTTTTGCTTGTTTATGACTGCTTGCTTTGTCACTTGCCTAAAGTGTGAGTGAAGCACTGAACTGTTTGATCCAAAGAACTTTTTGTTGCCTCTATACTGCGTCCGCTAATCCTGTCTACCAGAGCGAAACCCCACAATTGGTGGAGGATGCGTGCATGAGCAGTGAGGCTGATATTTTTGGTTTCTGCATTATTCAGGCACGGTTGTATGTCGTACATTAAACCAGCTGTATTACAACCAGTGCCCCACAAAATGGAGGCTGTTGTGAAGGCCCTCATGGAGGCTAATCTGCAGCAGCGAGAGACAAACCTGCAGCAACGCTAGGCTAATAAGCAGCAGCAGGAGACTAACCAGTTGCTGTTACAACATGTGATGACTTTGCAGACAGCAGGAGCAACCCCCGAGCGTCCACGATGCCCGGAAAGCAGTCCGTGCCACGATTCCTAAGATGACCCCCGCAGATGACATCGAAACCTACCTGGCGATGTACAAGAAAGTGGCCATCAGGGAAAAGCTACCCCTTGACCAGTGGGCCAGCGGGTGTATTTCGACTTGCCAAACGATCAAGCGGCCAACTACCAAAAAGTAATGGGTGAGATTTTGGCAAGAGTGGGGGTGAATGTGTTGGTCCGGGCCCACCGGGTACATCAGTTGGGGTTTAAGCCTGCTGAGCCTGCAAGGACCCAGTATTATGACTTACTCTTGAAAAAGTGGCTACAGCCTGATGTGCTGAGTTCCCTGGCCATGCTGGATAGACTATTAGCCAATATGTTCTGGAGGGCTTTGCCATACCCTCTTCAGCACTGGATCGGTCAGGTGTCTCCTGGTAATGCCCTTGAGATGGTGGACCTGGTGGAACGCTATGAAGCTAGCAGGGATCTAAAGGAGGGTACTGTCAGGAGGGGGATCAGCAAACCCTGGAAATCTCCAACCAGGCCCGGAGATTTGAGCTGATAAAACCCGCCTGGGATGTACCCATGCCGGACCTGGCTTCGATAGTCTGCTGGCGGTGTCAGGAGCCTGGCCATGTAAGGGCTGACTGTCCCCATCGGGTTGAGCCCATGGACGCTATATGCCAGGAGGCTGTGTGCAACAGGTACCTCAGAGTCTCTAGATCACTTGTGCCAGGTGGAAGTGGGAGACACTCCAGCGGAGGCTCTGCTGGACTCACTGAGTCTGGTGACCCTAGTAAGGGCTACCCTGGTGCGGTCCACTGGGTGTACTGGCCAGAAAGTCGGGGGGATGTGCATCCACGGAGACTTAAAAGACTACCCCACCGCGCTGGTGACTCTAACCATGGTGGCTGGTAGATGGACCCACGAGGTGGCTGTCGCCACAAATCTACATTATGAACTCATAATAGGGAGAGACTTCCCGGCACTGTGGCCTGCTATGAGAGTGACTGATACCCATGAGAAAGGGTTAATCTTAGCAGAGTGGCCCGGCTCAGGGGGGGAGACCAGACTAGCCCCCAGCCACATTTCCGTAGTCCCCTAGTACCTCTCCCGATTATCGAAGTACTGGTTGACCGAATAGCTATGGACCTCATAGGCCCAGTACCGAAGTTCGCCAGAGGGCATCAACACATCTTTGTCATTCTAGACTACGCCACTCGGTAGCCGGAGGCGGTGCCACTGAGACATACCTTGGCCAAACTCATAGCTAAGGAGTTAATGGAGATGTTTTCCAGAGTAGGACTACCTAAAGAGGTTCTGACTGACCAAGGGACCCCTTTTATGTCCAAGGTGATGAACTCTGTAAGTTGCTGCACATAAAACAACTACGGACTCCGTTTACCATCCGCAAACGGACGGTCTGGTAGAACGGTTTAACTGAACATTAAAAAAATATGTTGAAAAAGGTAGTGTCTAAAGATGGGAAGGACCAGGACCTCCTTCTGCCCTACCTCATGTTCTCAGTGCGAGAGGTACCCCAGGCCTCTACTAGGTTCTCGCCCTTCGAACTGCTATATGACAGACACCCTTGCGGTCTCTTGGACGTGGCCAAAGAGGCGTGGGAACAACAACCCACTCCACATAAAAGTGTCATTGAGTACGTTACCCAGATGCAAGATCGGATAGAGACAGTGTTGCCTCTTGTTAGGGAGCATATGGAGGGGGCTCAGGGAGCCCAGAGTCGGGTCATTAATCGGCAGGCTCGGGTCCGGATCTTTAATTCGGGTGATCGGGCTTTGGTTCTGGTGCCGACCGTGGACAGTAAGTTCCTGGATAGGTGGCAGGGGCCCTACGAGGTACTCGAGAAAATTTGAGATGTAAACTACAAGATACACCAGCCAGGGTGGCGAAAACCAGAGCAGGTTTACCATGTGAATTTACTCAAACCGTGGAAAGATAGGGAAATTTGTACAGAAAACAGCCCAGGGCTGGGTTTTCAAGGAGAAGACGTACCGACCCCTCTGTCTGATGCAAGAGAGGCGGCTGCCACAGTAAAATTTGCTGACAGCCTCTCCTCTAAACAGACTCAGTTAGTCGGAATACGGATGTGTTCTCGGACCTCCCTGGACGCACTTCCATAATCCAGCATGACATTGTCACTAAACCTCAGGCAAAAGTCCGATTAAAACCATACCGGGGCCCGAGCTAGACATCATTGAGGAGTCAAAAAGTGAGTGGGCCAGTTCTATAGTATTGATATCCAAGCCGGACGGGACTTTGCGGTTTTGTAACGACTTTCTAAAACTTAACGAGGTTTCCTAATTCGATGCATATCCCATGCCCTGGGTGGATGAGCTCATCGAGAGGTTAGGACAAGCCTGGTATTTTTATGTTTTGGACCTCATGAAAGGGTACTGGCAGGTGCCCTTAACGGAGGCTGCCAAAGAGAAAACTGACTCCATCACGCCTGAGGGTCTGCATGACGCTTCCACCACTTTTCAGCGACTAATGGACATTGTGCTTCGTCCACATCGTCGGTACGCTTTGGCTTACATGGACGATATTGTCATCCACAGTACCAACTTGGAAAGTCACCTAGCCAAAGTGCAGGCTGTAGTTAACTCCCTTCGGAAAGCTGGCCTAACCGCTAACCCAAAAAAATGTGCGATAGGGTTAGAAGAGACTAAGTACCTGGGGTATGTCATTGGGTGCAGAGTCATCAAACCACAAGTGAACAAAATAGAGGTGATACGGAATTGGCCCCAACCTGTCACCACTGGGCAAATAAAATCATTACTGGGAATGGTGGGCTATTACATGAGGTTTGTTCCCCACTTTGCTACTCTAGCCGCGCCCTTGACAGGACTCTTGAAGGGACACAAGTCAGTGATCGTTCGCTGGGATGAGCGGGCGGAAGAGGCTTTTTCCACTTTGAAGTCGACCCTGTGCGGGTCACTGGTTTTGGTGACGCCCGACTTCAATAGGGAGTTCGTAGTACAGACCAATGCCTCCAAAGTAGGCCTCGGTGCTGTACTGTATAAGGAAGTCAACAGGGAGGAGCATCCCGTTGTCTTCCTCAGCCGTAAGCTCACACCACTCACCCCAGCCGAGACCCTGTATAGTATAGTGGAGAGAGAGTGCCTGGCTATCAAGTGGGCACTAGAATCTCTCCGCTATTATTTATTGGGGAGAAAATGCAGCCTGGTGACTGACCACTCCCCTCTCAAGTGGATGACCCAGGCCAAGGACAGAAATGCCCGTGTTACCCGATGGTTTCTCTCCCTACAAAACTTTACGTTTTTGGTGGAACACAGGGCAGGCAGGTTACAGGGAAACGCGGATGCCCTGTCCCAGGTACACTGTCTGGCATATGTTTACCAACTCAGGGTTGAACAAAGGGGAGGAGTTATGTGACACAGTGAGAGGTTTGGTCTGGGAAAACAGGTATTTTCCTCCCAGCATGTGCTGCTGGGCAGATTTACAGCCAGGTGGGGTCAAATACCGGACCGGATTTTAAATGCCGGTCTGGGTTTTGGCAGCACCTGGCTGTCCTTAAATAGGCAACTGGGCACAGAAGTGTCTGGATGAAGGTTTTCTACCTGTTTGGCGTGAAAACAGGTTGGTGCTGTCAGCAAGGACTCTTTGAGGCAGAATTGCTGCATGGTGTGAATTACCACCAACACCGCAAGGTGACATTTTGTTTGAATATGACTGTTTGTTTTGTTACTTGCCTAAAGTGTGAATAAAACACTGAACTGTTTGATCCAAAGAACTTATAGTTGCCTCTATACTGCGTCCTCTGAACTTGTCTACCAGAGCGAGTCCCCACACTAGAGATGAGCGAATTTCCAAGGACCATAATGCAATTCTATGACGGAATGCATAACGGAATGCCTTTAGAGGCATTCCTTTATCCATTCCTTCATAATAGAAGTCTATGGGCTGCAAAATGGATCCGTCCAGTTTCCGTTATGCAGGAGAGTCCTTGCATTTCATAAGCGGAAATTCGCTCATCTCTAGCAGTAACCTTTTATTCAATGTTGGGAATGGGATTGCTATCATTATGTTAATTTCTCTATGTAGTTATTTGATTGAAGGACTGATGAGATGACACCTGAGGTGCTGTTGTCACTATGAAAATACAGCTAAATATATGTACAAGGTACACGTCCTAAAAATATGAGAAACAAAAATATTGAAAAGGACGCTAAAATGGAGCAAAATAATAATGGTTTTATTAGTGCTCATAGGAAGGGGGGTGAAACCTATATGAATCAAAATAGGACTAATCCGTCTATCCTGGTTGGTCTAACCTCATGTAGATTCATTGACACTACCTAATGTATATATAGGAGGTCTATAGAAGGTATCATGAGGGGGTAGTCGGACTGAAATATCTAAAAACCGCCGCACTGACACACGGATATGATGCTCCGACCGGCAAGGTAATGCCGGTATAATGTGCTGACGGAGATGGATACTGTGTGTGTATAATCCCTGGGGAACTGGGATTCCCAAAGTTGTTCACAGGAATTGACACACACTGCAACCAATTGTACGCGTTTCTGTGCAAGTTAGTACATGCACGTCATCAGGAGCCAGGTAGCCACTACACCTAACTGCCTAACGCCGATAGCAGAGGTTTGAAATCGGCTTGCTAACAGTGTTTGTCACGCTGCACCGAATCCTGGTGTGGGAGACGGTGTACTGATAGTTGCATATAGTCTCGGCTCTGTACTGGCCGCGAGGCGGCCAGGCAGACGCCGTGATTTAAAGAGGAACACCACGCCCCCAAGAACACGCCTCCTGCCGGCAGCCAATCCGCCAGATCAAACAATCATATTGGGCTGGTCCACTGACGGCTATGGAGGAATGAGGATGCGTTCAGGGGGAGTCAGCGCAGCAGCGCTGTATCATAACAAAATAACAGGGACATATCAGCGGCTTACTATATGACAGGCAGCAATATTAAAGGAGCAAAATCGGAAGCCCTAAAGATAAGCAAGCAGTATCAAATAATGGTTAAAGTTATCGAGAATGACCGTACTGAACTGTATGGAGGATATCCATATACATATTATGATGAATAGTTAAAGTGAAGGTAATATTGCAGAAGATGACATATATTGATAAATATATGATAGATGTCCAAATGTATGTTGCAGTGAATCATCATCAACATATATCAATGGATGAACATGTCACCCTCTCACAATGACAGATCAATGCCAACATGTCTATCGACTAGATATCATCAAATAAAGGACACACATAATCAAATAAACGGAACATAGGAGATGGCATCATTTAGACCACTAGGCTTGATGGTACCCAGCCTAAAAATCCATTGTGCCTCCTTTTGTAAAAGAATGCGGTCCAAATCACCGCCTCGCGGTGATCTCTTCACGGTGTCAATGCCCTGAAATTTGACAACGGAAGCATCACCGCTATGGCATTCAACCACATGGCGGGCGATAGGTGTGTCCTGACATTTGTTGATATCAGATACATGTTCCCCTATCCGCCGTCTTAGCTCCCGTATCGTTTTGCCAACGTATTTCAGGCTACATTTACATGTCATCAAATAGACCACGCCAGTAGTTTTACAATTCACGAATGGTCTAATGAAGAATGTTCTGTCAGATGCATAACCAGAGAATGATTTGTTCTTGTTGATATAGCCACAAAACTTGCAAGAGCCACATGGAAACGTTCCCGAAACGGGATTATGTAACCAGGTATGTTGTCTAGGACTCTGGTACATACTATGAACCAAAATGTCCCGCAAATTTTGGCTGCGACGGAAGGTAATTGCTGGCTTGTCCGGGATATGATGACCAATATCCGGATCGGATCTGAGGATGTCCCAATATTCAGATAGCACGTTGCGCACTTGATCATGGGCGCTATCAAACGTGCCGATGATCCGCACACTCTCCATCCCTGATGGAATTAATTTGGGAGATAGTAGCGAATCTCTGTTGAGACTCAAAGAGTGATGGTAAGCTTCCTTGAGTAATTGGGAAGGATAACCTCGAGATAGAAATCTATCTTGAAGGTCACCAGCAGCTTTTCTGAAATCCGATAGCTGGGAACAATTCCTGCGGGCCCTTAAATATTGTCCCTTAGGAATCCCTCGTTTGAGAGCTTTTGGATGACCACTCTCCCATCTGAGTAGGCTATTTGTAGCCGTGGTTTTTCTATACATGCTGGTGACTATATCACCAGATGTATTAAGTTTAATGGTCAAATCCAAGAATGAAATCTGACTCTCATTAATTTCCGAGGTGAAAAATAAACCCAGCTCATTGTTATTCAGAGCTGCCACAAATTCATGGAACAAAGTGGAACTGGCCCCCCAGAGGATCAGCACATCATCTATGTATCTGATCCACAGGGGGACAGCTCCAACGAAATGCTCCATGTCATCAGAAAAAAACAGCTCCCTTTCCCACCAGCCCAGGAAGAGATTCGCAAAAGTAGGGGCACAGGGACTGCCCATTGCGACTCCCCTGAGCTGGTGGAAAATCTTACCATCAAACAAAAACACATTGCGCGTCAATATGAACTCAAGGAGTTCCATGATAAAGGCATTATGGCCTAGCAGGTGTTCACCCCTCTGTTGGAGAAATGAGAGGACCGCTCTACAGCCCAATTGATGGGGAATCGAACTGTAGAGGGCCTCCACATCTAGACTGGCCAATTTAGTACCCTTATCACAGTGGATACCATTGAGCCTTGCTAGTACATCCATGGTATCCCTAACATGGGACGGCAGGCTGGTTACGAAAGGTCTCAAAATAGTATCCACATAGGTGCTGATGTTAGCAGTGAGACTACCTGTACCCGAGACAATTGGCCTACCTTTCAAAGGCTCAAGGCCTTTGTGTACTTTCGGTAGGCTATATAGAGTGGCGAGAACCGGAAACTCAGGAAGCATAAAAGCAAATTCCGTTTTATCAATCAATTTGTTCGCCAACGCTTTCATTAAGATGTCTCGTAGTTCGAGTCTAAACCCTTCAGATGGATCAGATGGAAGCTTCCTATATGTGGATTGGTCACTAAGGATGTTCAGACACATCTGCTGATATTTATCATGTCCCATCACCACAATATTGCCACCTTTATCAGATGGTTTAATGACCAATTCAGTATCCATCTGCAGTTTTCTAAGGGCCTCCCTTTCGGGCCAACCCAAATTATCAGCACTACCCTTAGGTATGTCCAATTGACGGAGCTTATTAGTCACCACAGACACGAAAATGTCTGTGGTGACTACCCCCTCATGATACCTTCTATAGACCTCCTATATATACATTAGGTAGTGTCAATGAATCTACATGAGGTTAGACCAACCAGGATAGACGGATTAGTCCTATTTTGATTCATATAGGTTTCACCCCCCTTCCTATGAGCACTAATAAAACCATTATTATTTTGCTCCATTTTAGCGTCCTTTTCAATATTTTTGTTTCTCATATTTTTAGGACGTGTACCTTGTACATATATTTAGCTGTATTTTGATTATTCTCAATTGTTCATTCTACCTAGGGAATGGCAGGTTTCTTGTCAGGCAGCATCAATACTGAGCAATGGATGGGTGACCCTGGAGAGGTTTTTTCTGAAAAGGAGATCACCTTCTCCTCTCAAGCAATCAGTATCTCCTCAGCTTTTAAGCAAGTGACCCGCATTTACAAAAATTTTGTTAGATCTTGGTGGGAGGTACAGTCCTTAGAGGTCTATCTGAAAAATAAAATTGTTCCCAGAGGTTTGCGTAATCCCATTATACCTGCCTTTCGGTTAAGATCTCCGGATTTTATAAAAAAGTGGGAAAAAGAATCTGTGGAATCTTCTCTGCGGCTGATGTTATTACTGTTAGAGGAAGAGAGAAAGGTTCTGACTTTGGCAGAAAATGAGCTAAAAGAGAACATTGAGACAGTTAAAAAATTCAATAGCCACTCTGACTTTGTCAAGAAGGAAGCCCTCCTTCAGTCTTATATTGAAAAATATACGGCCCAATTAAAAGAGAAAAAACATTCTCTCTTTAATAGAGATATTAAAGACTTTAGAGAGGGCAAAATCTTTGACTACAGTGTCAAGCATTCAGATGCCTTAGAGCTGGACACTGATGTTTCATCCTCTGAGTGTGACACTGAACAGGAAACATCAGATAGAGCAAATCCCACTCAGTCATACAGGAGACAAGGTACAGGTAGAGGCAGAGGTAGAGGTAAGGGACGGAATAAGGGTAGAGGTGGGAACACTGGTGGAAGGGTTGGTTTTTTAGACAACACTCCCCCAGTGTCTCAGTACCTACTTCGGAACAAAAATTCCACGAACATCAGACCCTAGCTTTACCACAAGCGTCCTCTGCCAGTAATTTGGAAGAACTACAGGTTATCAACCTTTCACCTCGTCCCCTTACCCCTCTGGAAATACAAGTTCTTCGGAAGGGTCTATCATTTGTACCCATCCGCAGATTTGACCTATTTGGTTGGGTAAAGGACCTGCACCTCTTTGCTCGTAAGTTGAAGTGGCGTAAATTCTTTGCCACTCATGATCGACGCAAATGTGAGGAATTAGGGATAGATCTATCAGATCTCCCTGAAGTGCAGATTTTGTCAGACCTATACTCTGAAGCCCTACGAAATCCCGGCGAGGGTCCTTTTACGGATTTACGACCTCCTTCCAAGAAAATGCCTCCACTAAATGATAACACACCCATTGACATTTTCGTGTCTGTGGTGACTAATAAGCTCCGTCAATTGGACATACCTAAGGGTAGTGCTGATAATTTGGGTTGGCCCGAAAGGGAGGCCCTTAGAAAACTGCAGATGGATACTGAATTGGTCATTAAACCATCTGATAAAGGTGGCAATATTGTGGTGATGGGACATGATAAATATCAGCAGATGTGTCTGAACATCCTTAGTGACCAATCCACATATAGGAAGCTTCCATCTGATCCATCTGAAGGGTTTAGACTCGAACTACGAGACATCTTAATGAAAGCGTTGGCGAACAAATTGATTGATAAAACGGAATTTGCTTTTATGCTTCCTGAGTTTCCGGTTCTCGCCACTCTATATAGCCTACCGAAAGTACACAAAGGCCTTGAGCCTTTGAAAGGTAGGCCAATTGTCTCGGGTACAGGTAGTCTCACTGCTAACATCAGCACCTATGTGGATACTATTTTGAGACCTTTCGTAACCAGCCTGCCGTCCCATGTTAGGGATACCATGGATGTACTAGCAAGGCTCAATGGTATCCACTGTGATAAGGGTACTAAATTGGCCAGTCTAGATGTGGAGGCCCTCTACAGTTCGATTCCCCATCAATTGGGCTGTAGAGCGGTCCTCTCATTTCTCCAACAGAGGGGTGAACACCTGCTAGGCCATAATGCCTTTATCATGGAACTCCTTGAGTTCATATTGACGCGCAATGTGTTTTTGTTTGATGGTAAGATTTTCCACCAGCTCAGGGGAGTCGCAATGGGCAGTCCCTGTGCCCCTACTTTTGCGAATCTCTTCCTGGGCTGGTGGGAAAGGGAGCTGGTTTTTTCTGATGACATGGAGCATTTCGTTGGAGCTGTCCCCCTGTGGATCAGATACATAGATGATGTGCTGATCCTCTGGGGGGCCAGTTCCACTTTGTTCCATGAATTTGTGGCAGCTCTGAATAACAATGAGCTGGGTTTATTTTTCACCTCGGAAATTAATGAGAGTCAGATTTCATTCTTGGATTTGACCATTAAACTTAATACATCTGGTGATATAGTCACCAGCATGTATAGAAAAACCACGGCTACAAATAGCCTACTCAGATGGGAGAGTGGTCATCCAAAAGCTCTCAAACGAGGGATTCCTAAGGGACAATATTTAAGGGCCCGCAGGAATTGTTCCCAGCTATCGGATTTCAGAAAAGCTGCTGGTGACCTTCAAGATAGATTTCTATCTCGAGGTTATCCTTCCCAATTACTCAAGGAAGCTTACCATCACTCTTTGAGTCTCAACAGAGATTCGCTACTATCTCCCAAATTAATTCCATCAGGGATGGAGAGTGTGCGGATCATCGGCACGTTTGATAGCGCCCATGATCAAGTGCGCAACGTGCTATCTGAATATTGGGACATCCTCAGATCCGATCCGGATATTGGTCATCATATCCCGGACAAGCCAGCAATTACCTTCCGTCGCAGCCAAAATTTGCGGGACATTTTGGTTCATAGTATGTACCAGAGTCCTAGACAACATACCTGGTTACATAATCCCGTTTCGGGAACGTTTCCATGTGGCTCTTGCAAGTTTTGTGGCTATATCAACAAGAACAAATCATTCTCTGGTTATGCATCTGACAGAACATTCTTCATTAGACCATTCGTGAATTGTAAAACTACTGGCGTGGTCTATTTGATGACATGTAAATGTAGCCTGAAATACGTTGGCAAAACGATACGGGAGCTAAGACGGCGGATAGGGGAACATGTATCTGATATCAACAAATGTCAGGACACACCTATCGCCCGCCATGTGGTTGAATGCCATAGCGGTGATGCTTCCGTTGTCAAATTTCAGGGCATTGACACCGTGAAGAGATCACCGCGAGGCGGTGATTTGGACCGCATTCTTTTACAAAAGGAGGCACAATGGATTTTTAGGCTGGGTACCATCAAGCCTAGTGGTCTAAATGATGCCATCTCCTATGTTCCGTTTATTTGATTATGTGTGTCCTTTATTTGATGATATCTAGTCGATAGACATGTTGGCATTGATCTGTCATTGTGAGAGGGTGACATGTTCATCCATTGATATATGTTGATGATGATTCACTGCAACATACATTTGGACATCTATCATATATTTATCAATATATGTCATCTTCTGCAATATTACCTTCACTTTAACTATTCATCATAATATGTATATGGATATCCTCCATACAGTTCAGTACGGTCATTCTCGATAACTTTAACCATTATTTGATACTGCTTGCTTATCTTTAGGGCTTCCGATTTTGCTCCTTTAATATTGCTGCCTGTCATATAGTAAGCCGCTGATATGTCCCTGTTATTTTGTTATGATACAGCGCTGCTGCGCTGACTCCCCCTGAACGCATCCTCATTCCTCCATAGCCGTCAGTGGACCAGCCCAATATGATTGTTTGATCTGGCGGATTGGCTGCCGGCAGGAGGCGTGTTCTTGGGGGCGTGGTGTTCCTCTTTAAATCACGGCGTCTGCCTGGCCGCCTCGCGGCCAGTACAGAGCCGAGACTATATGCAACTATCAGTACACCGTCTCCCACACCAGGATTCGGTGCAGCGTGACAAACACTGTTAGCAAGCCGATTTCAAACCTCTGCTATCGGCGTTAGGCAGTTAGGTGTAGTGGCTACCTGGCTCCTGATGACGTGCATGTACTAACTTGCACAGAAACGCGTACAATTGGTTGCAGTGTGTGTCAATTCCTGTGAACAACTTTGGGAATCCCAGTTCCCCAGGGATTATACACACACAGTATCCATCTCCGTCAGCACATTATACCGGCATTACCTTGCCGGTCGGAGCATCATATCCGTGTGTCAGTGCGGCGGTTTTTAGATATTTCAGTCCGACTACCCCCTCATGATACCTTCTATAGACCTCCTATATATACATTAGGTAGTGTCAATGAATCTACATGAGGTTAGACCAACCAGGATAGACGGATTAGTCCTATTTTGATTCATATAGGTTTCACCCCCCTTCCTATGAGCACTAATAAAACCATTATTATTTTGCTCCATTTTAGCGTCCTTTTCAATATTTTTGTTTCTCATATTTTTAGGACGTGTACCTTGTACATATATTTAGCTGTATTTTGATTATTCTCAATTGTTCATTCTACCTAGGGAATGGCAGGTTTCTTGTCAGGCAGCATCAATACTGAGCAATGGATGGGTGACCCTGGAGAGGTTTTTTCTGAAAAGGAGATCACCTTCTCCTCTCAAGCAATCAGTATCTCCTCAGCTTTTAAGCAAGTGACCCGCATTTACAAAAATTTTGTTAGATCTTGGTGGGAGGTACAGTCCTTAGAGGTCTATCTGAAAAATAAAATTGTTCCCAGAGGTTTGCGTAATCCCATTATACCTGCCTTTCGGTTAAGATCTCCGGATTTTATAAAAAAGTGGGAAAAAGAATCTGTGGAATCTTCTCTGCGGCTGATGTTATTACTGTTAGAGGAAGAGAGAAAGGTTCTGACTTTGGCAGAAAATGAGCTAAAAGAGAACATTGAGACAGTTAAAAAATTCAATAGCCACTCTGACTTTGTCAAGAAGGAAGCCCTCCTTCAGTCTTATATTGAAAAATATACGGCCCAATTAAAAGAGAAAAAACATTCTCTCTTTAATAGAGATATTAAAGACTTTAGAGAGGGCAAAATCTTTGACTACAGTGTCAAGCATTCAGATGCCTTAGAGCTGGACACTGATGTTTCATCCTCTGAGTGTGACACTGAACAGGAAACATCAGATAGAGCAAATCCCACTCAGTCATACAGGAGACAAGGTACAGGTAGAGGCAGAGGTAGAGGTAAGGGACGGAATAAGGGTAGAGGTGGGAACACTGGTGGAAGGGTTGGTTTTTTAGACAACACTCCCCCAGTGTCTCAGTACCTACTTCGGAACAAAAATTCCACGAACATCAGACCCTAGCTTTACCACAAGCGTCCTCTGCCAGTAATTTGGAAGAACTACAGGTTATCAACCTTTCACCTCGTCCCCTTACCCCTCTGGAAATACAAGTTCTTCGGAAGGGTCTATCATTTGTACCCATCCGCAGATTTGACCTATTTGGTTGGGTAAAGGACCTGCACCTCTTTGCTCGTAAGTTGAAGTGGCGTAAATTCTTTGCCACTCATGATCGACGCAAATGTGAGGAATTAGGGATAGATCTATCAGATCTCCCTGAAGTGCAGATTTTGTCAGACCTATACTCTGAAGCCCTACGAAATCCCGGCGAGGGTCCTTTTACGGATTTACGACCTCCTTCCAAGAAAATGCCTCCACTAAATGATAACACACCCATTGACATTTTCGTGTCTGTGGTGACTAATAAGCTCCGTCAATTGGACATACCTAAGGGTAGTGCTGATAATTTGGGTTGGCCCGAAAGGGAGGCCCTTAGAAAACTGCAGATGGATACTGAATTGGTCATTAAACCATCTGATAAAGGTGGCAATATTGTGGTGATGGGACATGATAAATATCAGCAGATGTGTCTGAACATCCTTAGTGACCAATCCACATATAGGAAGCTTCCATCTGATCCATCTGAAGGGTTTAGACTCGAACTACGAGACATCTTAATGAAAGCGTTGGCGAACAAATTGATTGATAAAACGGAATTTGCTTTTATGCTTCCTGAGTTTCCGGTTCTCGCCACTCTATATAGCCTACCGAAAGTACACAAAGGCCTTGAGCCTTTGAAAGGTAGGCCAATTGTCTCGGGTACAGGTAGTCTCACTGCTAACATCAGCACCTATGTGGATACTATTTTGAGACCTTTCGTAACCAGCCTGCCGTCCCATGTTAGGGATACCATGGATGTACTAGCAAGGCTCAATGGTATCCACTGTGATAAGGGTACTAAATTGGCCAGTCTAGATGTGGAGGCCCTCTACAGTTCGATTCCCCATCAATTGGGCTGTAGAGCGGTCCTCTCATTTCTCCAACAGAGGGGTGAACACCTGCTAGGCCATAATGCCTTTATCATGGAACTCCTTGAGTTCATATTGACGCGCAATGTGTTTTTGTTTGATGGTAAGATTTTCCACCAGCTCAGGGGAGTCGCAATGGGCAGTCCCTGTGCCCCTACTTTTGCGAATCTCTTCCTGGGCTGGTGGGAAAGGGAGCTGGTTTTTTCTGATGACATGGAGCATTTTGTTGGAGCTGTCCCCCTGTGGATCAGATACATAGATGATGTGCTGATCCTCTGGGGGGCCAGTTCCACTTTGTTCCATGAATTTGTGGCAGCTCTGAATAACAATGAGCTGGGTTTATTTTTCACCTCGGAAATTAATGAGAGTCAGATTTCATTCTTGGATTTGACCATTAAACTTAATACATCTGGTGATATAGTCACCAGCATGTATAGAAAAACCACGGCTACAAATAGCCTACTCAGATGGGAGAGTGGTCATCCAAAAGCTCTCAAACGAGGGATTCCTAAGGGACAATATTTAAGGGCCCGCAGGAATTGTTCCCAGCTATCGGATTTCAGAAAAGCTGCTGGTGACCTTCAAGATAGATTTCTATCTCGAGGTTATCCTTCCCAATTACTCAAGGAAGCTTACCATCACTCTTTGAGTCTCAACAGAGATTCGCTACTATCTCCCAAATTAATTCCATCAGGGATGGAGAGTGTGCGGATCATCGGCACGTTTGATAGCGCCCATGATCAAGTGCGCAACGTGCTATCTGAATATTGGGACATCCTCAGATCCGATCCGGATATTGGTCATCATATCCCGGACAAGCCAGCAATTACCTTCCGTCGCAGCCAAAATTTGCGGGACATTTTGGTTCATAGTATGTACCAGAGTCCTAGACAACATACCTGGTTACATAATCCCGTTTCGGGAACGTTTCCATGTGGCTCTTGCAAGTTTTGTGGCTATATCAACAAGAACAAATCATTCTCTGGTTATGCATCTGACAGAACATTCTTCATTAGACCATTCGTGAATTGTAAAACTACTGGCGTGGTCTATTTGATGACATGTAAATGTAGCCTGAAATACGTTGGCAAAACGATACGGGAGCTAAGACGGCGGATAGGGGAACATGTATCTGATATCAACAAATGTCAGGACACACCTATCGCCCGCCATGTGGTTGAATGCCATAGCGGTGATGCTTCCGTTGTCAAATTTCAGGGCATTGACACCGTGAAGAGATCACCGCGAGGCGGTGATTTGGACCGCATTCTTTTACAAAAGGAGGCACAATGGATTTTTAGGCTGGGTACCATCAAGCCTAGTGGTCTAAATGATGCCATCTCCTATGTTCCGTTTATTTGATTATGTGTGTCCTTTATTTGATGATATCTAGTCGATAGACATGTTGGCATTGATCTGTCATTGTGAGAGGGTGACATGTTCATCCATTGATATATGTTGATGATGATTCACTGCAACATACATTTGGACATCTATCATATATTTATCAATATATGTCATCTTCTGCAATATTACCTTCACTTTAACTATTCATCATAATATGTATATGGATATCCTCCATACAGTTCAGTACGGTCATTCTCGATAACTTTAACCATTATTTGATACTGCTTGCTTATCTTTAGGGCTTCCGATTTTGCTCCTTTAATATTGCTGCCTGTCATATAGTAAGCCGCTGATATGTCCCTGTTATTTTGTTATGATACAGCGCTGCTGCGCTGACTCCCCCTGAACGCATCCTCATTCCTCCATAGCCGTCAGTGGACCAGCCCAATATGATTGTTTGATCTGGCGGATTGGCTGCCGGCAGGAGGCGTGTTCTTGGGGGCGTGGTGTTCCTCTTTAAATCACGGCGTCTGCCTGGCCGCCTCGCGGCCAGTACAGAGCCGAGACTATATGCAACTATCAGTACACCGTCTCCCACACCAGGATTCGGTGCAGCGTGACAAACACTGTTAGCAAGCCGATTTCAAACCTCTGCTATCGGCGTTAGGCAGTTAGGTGTAGTGGCTACCTGGCTCCTGATGACGTGCATGTACTAACTTGCACAGAAACGCGTACAATTGGTTGCAGTGTGTGTCAATTCCTGTGAACAACTTTGGGAATCCCAGTTCCCCAGGGATTATACACACACAGTATCCATCTCCGTCAGCACATTATACCGGCATTACCTTGCCGGTCGGAGCATCATATCCGTGTGTCAGTGCGGCGGTTTTTAGATATTTCAGTCCGACTACCCCCTCATGATACCTTCTATAGACCTCCTATATATACATTAGGTAGTGTCAATGAATCTACATGAGGTTAGACCAACCAGGATAGACGGATTAGTCCTATTTTGATTCATATAGGTTTCACCCCCCTTCCTATGAGCACTAATAAAACCATTATTATTTTGCTCCATTTTAGCGTGCTGTTGTCACTATGGCATCACAAGTAGGCAGACTGCTCCTCTGAAGATGCTTGCTGTGAAGCATGCTGGGATTTTTACTTTCACTTTGCAGCTGCTCTGCCCAAATAGCCTCTCATCAATGTGAGCATGCTATGCTGAATACAGTAGAAAAAATATATATACACAGTATATCTATCATGATGCAAATACCTCTTGGCTTTAGTTATTGTCTAGGGCACTTTATTGTTTTTTATACATATAATGGCCAAACCCTTAAAGACTGTAACAAAATGCGAAAAAAGTCAAGGGGGTGAATACCTTTGCAAGGCACTGTACTTGCTGTAGCATCTGACCATGGAGGTTGCCCTCATGCAAAGGACTGATTAGCCCCAATGGAGCCGGGGTTTTTATGCAAGGACCATCATTGTGATGTCATGAAATATCATGTGCTCATTTGCATATTCAGTTGTCTATCCCCAATAATCATCTATATGTCTATCTCTTATATCTACCTATCTCATATCTATTTATACATTTATCTTTTTTATCTATTATCTATCTATCTATCTATCTATCTATCTATCTATCTATCTATCTATCTATCGTTCATCTACCTGTCTGTCTATCTAATATCTATCTATCGTCTATCTATCTATCTATCTATCCATCTATCTGTCTATCCCCAGTAATGAATCCCCAGTTTGTCCTGTGAGTCAGTTGGAGAATCTCCATACATACCTGCTTTAGCTTCTGACAATGGAGGTCACCTAATATTGTCTGATGTTTTTATACAAGGGTCACCAATATGATGTCATGGAGTATTGCGATGTCATGAGCTCATTTACATATGCCGCTGTCAATCGGAATATCTTTTAAACTGTGGAAAACCACTTTTATTGCCTGTCAGACTGAAAACTTGTCACCCACAGCATCCCGTGGACGCAATATAAAATTGGCCAAGATCAGCTATCAGTTACTAGATGGCCCAGGAGAAGAAAAACATTTGGAGCTGCCTCTGGAGGGCCACTAGGGTCTATTTCTTTGAATCAAAACCTCGTAGACATATAGGGGTTGGGCCCTGAAAATAATTTTCTTTAGTGGGTCCAAGGAACCCCAGTCCAACCCTGACCTCAGCTTACTAAAACTCACTTCTGTTACATTAGCTTACCTAATGGAAAAGCAATTATGATGTCATAGAGCCATGGGCGTCCGCAGGGAGGGGCAAGGGGGGGCAAGAGCCCCCCCCCTGGGGATTGCCCCCCTCCCCCCCCCCCCGAGCTGCTCAGAAGTGGGGGGGCGGTAGTGGAGCACAGGGAGATGAACGCTTCCATTGTGGAAGCGTTCATCTCCATAGTCATCTGTATCGCCGTCCTCAGGACAGCGATACAGATGACTGTGCTGAGGCAGGGGAGGGAGAGGCGTGTCCCTTTCCCTTCCTCTGATAGGCTGCAGGCACTAGACCGGCAGCCTATCAGAGGCCGGCGCAGTACAGCCGTACTGAGCCGTACAGTGCGGGACACAGGCCGGAAGAGGCCTGCATCGCATCGCTGCCAAGGAGGTAAGTATAAGTGTTTTTTTTTTTGGTGTACAATACTGGTGGCTACTGGCACATAATGGGGGTCTCTGGCTACTGGCACATAATGGGGGTCTCTGGCTACTGGCACATAATGGGGGTCTCTGGCTACTGGCACATAATGGAGGCTCTGGCTACTGGCGCATAATGGGGGGCTCTGGCTACTGGCACATAATGGGGGTCTCTGGCTACTGGCACATAATGGGGGCTCTGGCTACTGGCACATAATGGGGGGCTCTGGCTACTGGCACATAATGGAAGGGCTGTCATTACTGGCACATAATGGGGGGGCTGTCATTACAGGCACATAATGGGGGGGCTGTCATTACTGGCACATAATGGGGGGGCTGTCATTACTGGCACATAATGGGGGGCTGTAATTACTGGCACATAATGGGGGCTGTCATTACTGGCACATGATGGGGGGCTGTTATTACTGGCACATGATGGGAGGGCTGTTATTACTGGCACATTATGGGGGGGGCTGTTCTTACTGGCACATTATTGGGGGCACTATAGGGGCATCTACTGAGGCCACAAAGAAGGGGTGTTTTATATGGGGGCTCTGTACAGTAGAATTTTATACTGGGACACATTATGGCGGGTACTATGAGGAAGGGGGAGAGGAGTACTATGGGGTCATCTACGGGGGGCACTAAGAAGGGGTATTTTATACTTGCAAATTATGGGGGACACTGAGGCCATCTACTGGGGCATTTTATACTGGTACATTATGGGGGGCACTAGGAGGAAGGGGGGAGAGGAGCACTATGGAGGCATTTACTGGGGGCACTATATAGGGGTATTTTATACTGGCACATTATGGGGGCACTATGGGGACATTAGCTCAACTGGGGGCATTACAAGGGGGTATTTTTTGCACTGTCACATTATAAGGAGAATTATTTCTCCCCCATGGTATGACCCCCTAGTAGCAGCACCATCCTCTCCCTGCTCTGCTATCCCTCTGCCCCTTCTCCAAATCCTTATTATGAAATATTTCTCATTAGGATAAAGCACAACATCAGCTCCGCCGAGCCCCCGGCCAAAGTGGTAAAGTGGCGTCCGAGATCCCCAAGGGCCAAGCCAAGTAATTGTAAGTTTTCATGTGAAATATGTTTATGTTATACACATATAGCCTGCACTGTGCCACACAATATACAGTATACCGCTACACTGTGTAGTCTGTTCTATAAGCACCATTGTTTTGTGGCGGCGGACAGAAAATAATCTGGAAGTGCCCCTCCCGAGACCAGGCTCTGGATCCGCCACTGCACAGCTCATGCGTTATTATACTTTGTGATAATGAATATGCCCCTCCCCTTCATTACATTCTCAGAAACAAGCAGAGCATGGATGTCAATAAAATTATGCCCCCCCCTGGAAAAATTTCGGCGGACGCCCATGCATAGAGCCTTTCCTGACTAAAAGCTGCTTACCGGACAAGAAGTGGGCCCCGGTGTACACACAGGTTGCACATATGGTATATTCATCCCTGTTTGCTGTGTACATGTTTTTATGCACCTGTTTGCTACGGCTGTGCTTGAAATAACTGAACTCAATAATTAGGAGGTCTGTCATCAGCAATTACAAAAATGAAATGTAATGCTTTCAAAGAATTAAAACACAGTGTTAGAACGCTCAGTTAATGTATAGTATACAGCTGGCTTCTATGCATCACCAATGCAAACAACCATTTCCGATTTTTTTTTCTCAAATCTTACAAAGAATGGAAAATGTATTCTCGGAGCCGCAGCTAAGCCTGTACTCTGACTGCAGACTTCAAATTCTGACAGTAGATTAGAGGTTGCCATGGCAACCCTCATTCACGACTAAAGAGTAGAGATTTTAATTGCTATTACGCCATTTACCGATCTGGGGACAAAAATCAGAAAAAGCATCTAACACACACCTACATATTGACATTGCTCTGTCAACATTATAGCTGATGTAAATGTAAATATAATTTTCAACATCATGAATATATCAAATGATGCCCAGGGTTGTATAGTACCTGGCAAGATACACAAAAGAGAATTAGAGGGGCTGTAAGGGCTTCACCGCAAAGACTATGGTATATCAGTAAAGGGGTTTTCTAGAACTTACATATTGAAGAACTGTCTTCAGGATAGGTCAATATCAGAACTGTGGGGGTCCAGTACCTGGCATTCCCACCGATTAGCTGATTCGGGCAGATGCCAGCGCCAGAAATTACGCAGTGGACAGGAGAACCTGTTGAAACAATGGGATTTGCATTGGTGGTTCGAAGTCACTGTGCGTAGAGCAGATACTTCAGGTCAGATTTCTTCATCGGCATCTGGGTCTACCAATTCTAATCTGTTGGATCTGATGTTGCAAGATGTTGAACGGTACAGGAATGCAGGACCCGTAAACCATGTTGTGTCCTTAACCACCTCAGCCCCCAGTGCTTAAACACCCTGAAAGACCAGGCCACTTTTTACACTTCTGACCTACACTACTTTCACCGTTTATTGCTCGGTCATGCAACTTACCACCCAAATGAATTTTACCTCCTTTTCTTCTCACTAATAGAGCTTTCATTTGGTGGTATTTCATTGCTGCTGACATTTTTACTTTTTTTGTTATTAATCGAAATTTAACGTTTTTTTTGCAAAAAAATGACATTTTTCACTTTCAGTTGTAAAATTTTGCAAAAAAAACGACATCCATATAGAAATTTTGCTCTAAATTTATAGTTCTACATGTCTTTGATAAAAAAAAAATGTTTGGGTAAAAAAAAAATGGTTTGGGTAAAAGTTATAGCGTTTACAAACTATGGTACAAAAATGTGAATTTCCGCTTTTTGAAGCAGCTCTGACTTTCTGAGCACCTGTCATGTTTCCTGAGGTTCTACAATGCCCAGACAGTACAAACACCCCACAAATGACCCCATTTCTGAAAGTACACACCCTAAGGTATTCGCTGATGGGCATAGTGAGTTCATAGAACTTTTTATTTTTTGTCACAAGTTAGCGGAAAATGATGATTTTTTTTTTTTTTTTTTTTTTCCTTACAAAGTCTCATATTCCACTAACTTGTGACAAAAAATAAAAACTTCTATGAACTCACTATGCCCATCAGCGAATACCTTGGGGTCTCTTCTTTCCAAAATGGGGTCACTTGTGGGGTAGTTATACTGCCCTGGCATTCTAGGGGCCCAAATGTGTGGTAAGGAGTTTGAAATCAAATTCTGTAAAAAATGACCTGTGAAATCCGAAAGGTGCTCTTTGGAATATGGGCCCCTTTGCCCACCTAGGCTGCAAAAAAGTGTCACACATCTGGTATCTCCGTACTCAGGAGAAGGTGGGGAATGTGTTTTGGGGTGTCATTTTATATATACCCATGCTGGGTGAGAGAAATATCTTGGCAAAAGACAACTTTTCCCATTTTTTTATACAAAGTTGTCATTTGACCAAGATATTTATCTCACCCAGCATGGGTATATGTAAAAAGACACCCCAAAACACATTCCTCAACTTCTCCTGAGTACGGGGATACCAGATGTGTGACACTTTTTTGCAGCCTAGGTGGGCAAAGGGGCCCATATTCCAAAGAGCACCTTTCGGATTTCACTCCTCATTTTTTCCTGAATTTGATTTCAAACTCCTTACCACACATTTGGGCCCCTAGAATACCAGGGCAGTATAACTACCCCACAAGTGACCCCATTTTGGAAAGAAGACACCCCAAGGTATTCCGTGAGGGGCATGGCGAGTTCCTAGAATTTTTTATTTTTTGTCACAAGTTAGTGGAAAATGATGATTTTTTTTTTTTTTTTTTTTTTCATACAAAGTCTCATATTCCACAAACTTGTGACAAAAAATAAAAACTTCCATGAACTCACTATGCCCATCAGCGAATACCTTGGGGTCTCTTCTTTCCAAAATGGGGTCACTTGTGGGGTAGTTATACTGCCCTGGCATTCTAGGGGCCCAAATGTGTGGTAAGTAGGTAAATGACCTGTGAAATCCGAAAGGTGCTCTTTGGAATGTGGGCCCCTTTGCCCACCTAGGCTGCAAAAAAGTGTCACACATCTGGTATCTCTGTATTCAGGAGAAGTTGAGGAATGTGTTTTGGGGTGTCTTTTTACATATACCCATGCTGGGTGAGATAAATATCTTGGTCAAATGCCAACTTTGTATAAAAAAATGGGAAAAGTTGTCTTTTGCCAAGATATTTCTCTTACCCAGCATGGGTATATGTAAAATGACACCCCAAAACACATTCCCCAACTTCTCCCGATTACGGAGATACCAGATGTGTGACACTTTTTTGCAGCCGAGGTGGGCAAAGGGGCCCATATTCAAAAGAGCACCTTTCGGATTTCACAGGTCATTTTTTACAGAATTTGATTTCAAACTCCTTACCACACATTTGGGCCCCTAGAATGCCAGGGCAGTATAACTACCCCACAAGTGACCCCATTTTGGAAAGAAGAGACCCCAAGGTATTCGCTGATGGGCAAAGTGAGTTCATGGAAGTTTTTATTTTTTGTCACAAGTTAGTGGAATATGAGACTTTGTATGAAAAAAAAAAAAAAATAAGCATTTTCCACTAACTTGTGACAAAAAATAAAAAATTCTAGGAACTCGCCATGCCCCTCACGGAATACCTTGGGGTGTCTTCTTTCCAAAATGGGGTCACTTGTGGGGTAGTTATACTGCCCTGGCATTTTCCAGGGGCCCTAATGTGTGGTAAGTAGGTAAATGACCTGTGAAATCCTAAAGGTGCTCTTTGGAATATGGGCCCCTTTGCCCACCTAGGCTGCAAAAAAGTGTCACACATGTGGTATCGCCGTATTCAGGAGAAGTTGGGGAATGTGTTTTGGGGTGTCATTTTACATATACCCATGCTGGGTGAGAGAAATATCTTGGCAAAAGACAACTTTTCCCATTTTTTTATACAAAGTTGGCATTTGACCAAGATATTTCTCTCACCCAGCATGGGTATATGTAAAATGACACCCCAAAACACATTCCCCAACTTCTCCTGAGTACGGCGATACCAGATGTGTGACACTTTTTTGCAGCCTAGATGCGCAAAGGTGCCCAAATTCCTTTTAGGAGGGCATTTTTAGACATTTGGATACCAGACTTCTTCTCACGCTTTGGGGCCCCTAGAATGCCAGGGCAGTATAAATACCCCACATGTGACCCCATTTTGGAAAGAAGACACCCCAAGGTATTCAATGAGGGGCATGGCGAGTTCATAGAAATTTTTTTTTTTTGGCACAAGTTAGCGGAAATTGATATTTTTAATTTTTTTCTCACAAAGTCTCCCGTTCCGCTAACTTGGGACAAAAATTTCAATCTTTCATGGACTCAATATGCCCCTCACGGAATACCTGGGGGTGTCTTCTTTCCGAAATGGGGTCACATGTGGGGTATTTATACTGCCCTGGCATTCTAGGGGCCCTAAAGCGTGAGAAGAAGTCTGGAATATAAATGTCTAAAAAATTTTACGCATTTGGATTCCGTGAGGGGTATGGTGAGTTCATGTGAGATTTTATTTTTTGACACAAGTTAGTGGAATATGAGACTTTGTAAGAAAAAAAAAAAAAAAATTCTGCTAACTTGGGCCAAAAAAATATCTGAATGGAGCCTTACAGAGGGGTGATCAATGACAGGGGGGGTGATCAATGACAGGGGGGGTGATCAATGACAGGGGGGGTGATCAATGACAGGGGGGTGATCAATGACAGGGGGGTGATCAGGGAGTCTATATGGGGTGATAACCACAGTCATTGATCACGCCCGTGTAAGGCTTCATTCAGACGTCCGGATGCGTTTTGCGGATCCGATCCATCTATCAGTGCATCCGTAAAAATCATGCGGACATCTGAATGGAGCTTTACAGGGGGGTAATCAATGACAGGGGGGTGATCAATGACAGGGGGGTGATCAGGGAGTCTATATGGGGTGATCACCACAGTCATTGATCATGCCCCTGTAAGGCTTCATTCAGACGTCCGGATGCGTTTTGCGGATCCGATCCATCTATCAGTGCATCCGTAAAAATCATGCGGACATCTGAATGGAGCTTTACAGGGGGGTAATCAATGACAGGGGGGTGATCAATGACAGGGGGGTGATCAGGGAGTCTATATGGGGTGATCACCACAGTCATTGATCATGCCCCTGTAAGGCTTCATTCAGACGTCCGGATGCGTTTTGCGGATCGGATCCATCTATCAGTGCATCCGTAAAAATCATGCGGACATCTGAATGGAGCTTTACAGGGGGGTAATCAATGACAGGGGGGTGATCACCACAGTCATTGATCATGCCCCTGTAAGGCTTCATTCAGACGACCGGATGCGTTTTGCGGATCCGATCCATGTATCAGTGCATCCGTAAAAATCATGCGGACATCTGAATGGAGCTTTACAGGGGGGTGATCAGGGAGTCTATATGGGGTGATAACCACAGTCATTGATCATGCCCCTGTAAGGCTTCATTCAGACGTCCGGATGCGTTTTGCGGATCCGATCCATCTATCAGTGCATCCGTAAAAATCATGCGGACATCTGAATGGAGCTTTACAGGGGGGTAATCAATGACAGGGGGGTAATCAATGACAGGGGGGTGATCAGGGAGTCTATATGGGGTGATCACCACAGTCATTGATCATGCCCCTGTAAGGCTTCATTCAGACGTCCGGATGCGTTTTGCGGATCCGATCCATCTATCAGTGCATCCGTAAAAATCATGCGGACATCTGAATGGAGCTTTACAGGGGGGTGATCAATGACAGGGGGGTGATCACCACAGTCATTGATCATGCCCCTGTAAGGCTTCATTCAGACGACCGGATGCGTTTTGCGGATCCGATCCATGTATCAGTGCATCCGTAAAAATCATGCGGACATCTGAATGGAGCTTTACAGGGGGGTAATCAATGACAGGGGGGTAATCAATGACAGGGGGGTGATCAGGGAGCCTATATGGGGTGATCACCACAGTCATTGATCATGCCCCTGTAAGGCTTCATTCAGACGTCCGGATGCGTTTTGCGGATCCGATCCATCTATCAGTGGATCCGTAAAAATCATGCGGACGTCTGAATGGAGCTTTACAGGGGGTTGATCAATGACAGGGGGGTAATCAATGACAGGGGGGTGATCAGGGAGTCTATATGGGGTGATCAGGGGTGATTAGGGGTGATCAGGGGCTAATAAGGGGTTAATAAGTGATGGGGGGGGGGGTGTAGTGTAGTGTAGTGGTGCTTGGTGCTACTTTACTGAGCTACCTGTGTCCTCTGGTGGTCGATCCAAACAAATGGGACCACCAGAGGACCAGGTAGCAGGTATATTAGACGCTGTTATCAAAACAGCGTCTAATATACCTGTTAGGGGTTAAAAAAAACACATCTCCAGCCTGCCAGCGAACGATCGCCGCTGGCAGGCTGGAGATCAACTCTCTTACCTTCCGTTCCTGTGAGCGCGCGCGCCTGTGTGCGCGCGTTCACAGGAAATCTCGCGTCTCGCGAGATGACGCGTATATGCGTGACTGTGCGCAGCGCTGCCACCTCCGGAACGCGATCCTGCGTTAGGCGGTCCGGAGGTGGTTAAGGTGGCTTGGTGCGACAGATCTAGTCACGTGGTCCGCAGGATTATGCTGTGTGGGCATGTAGTACCACTGTTTGTTTGTTTTTTTGCTTTTCAGCTTTCTTGACACATACCAGAAACATAGTGATCCATTTTAATGTGGACACCCTTAGTGTGAAATGTGGACAGGACACTAACTGCTCCTATCACTGGCTACAAAGTCGTAGGCCTCATGCACACTATTTTTGTTGTGCATCCAGATGCAGAGCTATTAATTTCAATGAGGCCACAAAAAAAATTCTTTATTCTACTGTACCACAAAAAAAGACAGAACATGTCCTATTCTTGTCCATCTTAACATGACATAATAGATAGAAAAATGCAGAACGCACATGGCTGGTATTTTGTATTTTGCAGATGCATGAGGCCTTAGAAGGATCATTTCCTCATTTATAAATACATATGCTGCCTGGTCAGCTGGGACAAGGAGTAAGCAGCCACTTAGGGCACCTATGACTGAAGGGAAAATTAATGTTTTCTTAAATAGCGCTTAAAAATGTTAGCATCAGGTGTATATTTGGAGCTGGTTAGGGCACATAGGGCAAGCAAATGAATGTAGCTGTCATTAACACCAGTGACTTAAACAAGGATATATATTTGTATCGTGTTAGCCATTAAATAGAAGATAAGAAAACATAAAAATTGAGATTTCTCAGTGGTTGATACCATTTAATTGCTAACTGAAAAGATGATGACACAAGTGAAAACTTTTGAGACTACTTATGCCTATTCGTCAGGTGTCTTTTAAGGCTGAGTTCACATCAGTGTTCAGCCTTTCCATTCTCCTGCTCCGTTATAGGAGCAGGAGAACGGAAAGGATGGATCCAGCACATAACTGAGCCAAATGGAGCTTATGGACCCCATAGACTATAATGGGGTCCGTTAGGTTTCTGCTCAGAGGAAGATTTTTGAAGTGGAGACAAAAGTCCTGGGCGCACAACTTTTGTCTCCGCTTCAAAAATCTTCCTCTGAGCAGAAACCTAACGGACCCCATTATAGTCTATGGGGTCCATAGGCTCTGTCAGGCTCAGTTATGTGCTGACATCCTCCCCATGCTGTTCCCGAACTATTTCAGTGGTGTTACCATCCATTTCTGACCTTTTCCTGTGAACCAGACACCCTCCCCTCTTCAGAGCAGGGGGTGCCTGGTTTAATGCTCTGGTTCTCCCATTGACTTCCATTGTGCTCGGGTGCTCTGTAGAGCACCCGAGCACTTTGGTGCTCAACCAACACCACTAAACATCCTTCTCAGAAGAATATCCATTTCATGAATACAACGAACCCATAAAAGACGTATAAGGACATAAATCCAATAGAAACATTTATTCCTGATCTGAGTGTGTCAAAGGTCGTCATCAGCTTGTTATTGGAAATTTCCTTTTAGTAGCAATACTTTCATATTGTTGATGTTGTGGTCATGGTTGCAAAAGTGTTTTGTTAGAAGCAAATATTTCCCTTCTTCTTTTATTGTGTGGTGGCAACGGGAGTTCATTCTAGTTCTAAGCTTTTGATCAGTTTCACCAACATGAAGACCCCCAGTAGGATATTTGGTACATGCAATCAAATAGGCCACATTTTGCATGGCACAGGTGAAGGTACCTAGGATCTTGTAGTTCTGATATGTATTGGGGATCTGTACTTTGTCAGTTATCATTATGTTTGGACAGGTCTTACATTTGGTCTATTTGCAAGGGTATGTTACTGTTGTTGAAGAGGACAGTGAGCTTCTGACAAGGATGTTTAGTAGTGTTGGTCGAGCACCAAAGTGCTTGGGTGCTCTACAGAGAACCCGAGCACAATGGAAGTCAATGGGAGAACCAGAGCATTAAACCAGGCACCCCCTGCTTTGAAGAGGGGAGGGTGTCTGGTTCACAGGAAAAGGTCAGAAATTGATGGAAACACCACTGGAATGGTTCGGAAACAGCATGGGGAGGATGTCTGGATGCATCTTGGACTACCAGGTCGCTGCTGGGAACGATGTTGTCCGAGTAGTACGCCACTATTACAGACTGACAATAATACGCACAAAACCAAAGATAAACTGCTTAAACTGAATCAAGCTTTCCTCCAATTTATTGAGGTTGGTTTTTAGATTATCATCAAGTTCTTGAAACATCAGTTTGTTAACATGGCAAAGCAGATTGCCCTGTGTCTTTTTTATTTAATCTCTGATGTCTATTAAAGCAGATTCCTCATATTTGACAATAAGTTGCATTAATTTCATAGAACAAGTGGATAAAGTGTCTTGCCACTGCGTTAACAACAAGTCGGAGTAGACCATGGTGGGTTTCTTTTTTATTCTCAGCCCTCTTGGTATCATATTTCTAGCCATGTATTTCTTGAGGGATATGAGATCCCACCAAGTGATCAGTCTTTCCAAAGCTGTCATTTGGATTTTTAGATCCAAGGTGTCCTGAGTGGTAGGGTCGGGAACATTGAAAATGGTATTCATTTTTTTCATTCGGTCCTCACATTCATCCACGGACCTTAAGGCTATATGCGCCATGTTCACCGTTGAATATGCTTGAACCAAACCGCTTATACAATATTACACTGGGAGTGCACGCTGTCCGTAGAAACAGTTCATATAAAAAGGTAGAAAGCTGCAGTGCTCACCTGTGTTCGCTTAATGGGAGGCACGGATTAGAGCCCGGACTTGGCTGCAACAATATAAGGAAAATAAAGGTGAAATCCAGCTTCCCATAAAAAACGATGTCTTTATTTCTTTAGCGGTAAAAGCATATTCATTACACCAAAGGTCTACGCATTTCGGACAGTGAAATCTTAGTGCTTAATCATGCAATCATAGTAGGTCTTCTGAGAGCTCTTTTGTGCAAGGCATTATTCACATCAGGCAATGCTTCTTGTGAAAAGCAAACCCAGAACTGGTGTGTGTTTTTTATAGGCCAGGGCAGCTGTAACCAACACCTCTAATCTCATCTCATTGATTGGACTCCAGTTGGCTGACATCTCATTCCAATTAGCTCTTGGAGATGTCATTAGTCTAGGGGTTCACATACTTTTTCCACCTGCACTGTGAATGTTTACATGGTGTGTTCAATAAAAACATTGTAACATTTAATTCTTTGTGTGTCATTAGTTTAAGCAGACTGTGATTGTCTATTGTTGTGACTTAGATGAAGATCAGATCACATTTTATGACCAATTTGTGCAGAAATCCATATCACTCCAAAGGGTTCACATACTTTTTCTTGCAACTGTACATGGGCCATAACGAGGGCCAATACTCCACGCTCCATATTAAAAAGGATGACGCGCTCTAGGAGGAATCGTCCATCCCGGGTCTGCTTCAGTTCAACTGAGGTGGAGTCGTCGACTTCGGCTACTTAAATCGCTGAGACTTTTTCTGGTAATGTTACCCATGACAACTCCGTGAACAGAGATACACAGAGGAGGAGATCGGGAGCAAAAAACTATGGGCGGGGAGGAAACACCGCAAGAGGACGGCGGTATCCTTCCTGTCGCAAAGCGGAGTAACAAGTTGTTAACCTTTCATCTGCCATATCACCTGCATAGGAATCTCTCTTAAAGAGAGGACTATCATTCTTACCTACATTCCATTTTGACCTTTATCGTACCATCTTAGACGTAAATCGTCTGGCACGGAGTTTAACATTAAAGAGACATTACCAAATAGAAAAAGTAACTCCGGAAGTTTTTTCACAGGGGGAGATAGATATCACCCCTGAGATAAGAGAGGTTCCTCTCTCCCATATTGAATGTGATGATTAGGACAATGTCTAAAATGTCTGTTATGCTGTTTGATATCACAGAGCTGGCACAGGTAGCCACCCTTCAGGAGATGTGTCGAGAGCGGACTTCCTATACACAAAATACATCTAGACATTTCAGAGTCTCCAATAGAGACTTTTATCCTATCCACTCCAGGTTTTCTGCTCTCGACAGATTTCAGGAATTGGTGGAAAAAGATCTCTGCAAGCTTCATGAAATAACTAATTGCCATGGTAATAAGGACAATGATAAGACAAAAGATGGTCGGTCAGGAGAAGACAAGAGTGTCTCCCTGATTACTGCTCAATAAACAATAACGATAAACTAAAGGGGGCAGTAACTATATAAAATGTCACTTTTATTAAATAATAGGAGATAAAAGACGGCCCCTACAGACAAACAATAAGTAAGACAAATACATACACAGACTGGTACACAAACAAGGACCAGTTAATTAAGATGTGGCTAAAGTGTGAGTAATGGACTGGACCAGTAATGGCAGGCCGGGCACAGCTATGTCAGGTCAGATCAGCTAGCCCTAGTAACTCCCTGCTTGGCCTGGTCCGCCCTATAACATATATCCTCGGGACGGGGTCCAAAAAGCCCCGCAAGGGGTGGCCCAGACAGGAGCTCTTTTCCTATGTAAATGACCCTAGTGAGGCCCTAGCATATAAGGAAAAGATGGTCCGTCCAGAGGAACAAAAAACACACACAATTACCAAAAAACGTAACCCCAACACAGAAAATATCCACTGGAAGGGATAAAGTGAGAGGAATACTCATGTGTCCCGACGCGTTTCTTCAAAGAGAGTATGCCCCAGGATTCATCAGGGGACACGGGGCAGTTACTACAGTTAGGTTGCGGCTGAGTTTTTTGTTTGGCAGCGGTCGGGCGTATGGCTCTAATTCCACCAACAGACTGTGACCCAGGGTGGTGGTGTCCGCAGTGGTGGGGTGACCGGCCCACCACTGCGGACACCACCACCCTGGGTCACAGTCTGTTGGTGGAATTAGAGCCATACGCCCGACCGCTGCCAAACAAAAAACTCAGCCGCAACCTGACTGTAGTAACTGCCCCGTGTCCCCTGATGAATCCTGGGGCATACTCTCTTTGAAGAAACGCGTCGGGACACATGAGTATTCCTCTCACTTTATCCCTTCCAGTGGATATTTTCTGTGTTGGGGTTACGTTTTTGGTAATTGTGTGTGTTTTTTGTTCCTCTGGACGGACCATCTTTTCCTTATATGCTAGGGCCTCACTAGGGTCATTTACATAGGAAAAGAGCTCCTGTCTGGGCCACCCCTTGCGGGGCTTTTTGGACCCCGTCCCGAGGATATATGTTATAGGGCGGACCAGGCCAAGCAGGGAGTTACTAGGGCTAGCTGATCTGACCTGACATAGCTGTGCCCGGCCTGCCATTACTGGTCCAGTCCATTACTCACACTTTAGCCACATCTTAATTAACTGGTCCTTGTTTGTGTACCAGTCTGTGTATGTATTTGTCTTACTTATTGTTTGTCTGTAGGGGCCGTCTTTTATCTCCTATTATTTAATAAAAGTGACATTTTATATAGTTACTGCCCCCTTTAGTTTAAGGACAATGATAACTCTCCTGGATATTTCAGGAGAAGTAACATGTCCAAGGAAGAATTTGTAGCATTGCGGGATCTCACCAACAATCCTACAATAGTGATAAAGGAAGCTGATAAGGGGGTTCAGTGGTGTTGCTGGATAGCGATGTGTACAAAACAGAAATCTTAAAAATGTTACAAGACAGAACCGTATATGAACCGCTTAAAAGCAACCCACTCCCTTTCTATCAGCTTCGTTTGAAAGGGATTTTGCAGGAGGGTTTTACTTTGGGGATATTAAACCAAAAAGAAGTAGATTTCATTTTTGTAGATCAGCCTATCATTTCCATTTTCCATGCGTTGCCAAAGGTCCATAAAGGAGGGTTTCCACCCCCTATGAGACTGATTGTGGTGGGCATTGGCTCATACTCCAAATGGCTGTCAGAGTGGGTGGATTCCCTTCTTCAGCCTTTGGTACCTCATATGCCCGGCTTTCTAATCGACACACGGACAGTGTTACAGTCCTTTGAAAGCTTTACATGGACCAGGGAATACACTGCCTGTCCAAAAATAAGTCGCCACCTGGATTTAACTAAGCAAATAGTTATGAACCTCCTATTGAATAATTAATGCATGGGGCGATTATCTTTCAGCTGGCAACAAGTTTTTTAACCCCAACTGGTGCAATGAGTTGCTTCACATTTCCTAAACAACCATGTCGAAAGACACATCTCGTGGTCATGGAAAAGATGTTAGTCTGTTTGAGAAGGGTCAAACCATTGGCATGCATCAAGCAGAGAAAACATCTAAGGAGATTGCAGAAACTACTAAAATTGGGTTAAGAACTGTCCAACGCATTATTAAAAACTGGAAGGAAAGTGGGGAGCCATCGTATTCAAGGAAGAAATGTGGCGGGAAAAAAATCCTGAATGATCGTGATCGGCGATCACTTAAACGTTTGATGAAATCAAATCGAAGAAAAAAAACAGTCGAACTCGGGGCTATGTTTAATAGTGAAAGTAAGAGCATTTCCACACGCACAATACAAAGGGAACTCAAGGGATTGGGACTGAACAGCTGTGTAGCTGTAAGAAAACCACTAATCAGTGAGGCAAACCAGAAAAAGAGGCTTAAATTTGCTAGGGAATATAAATTTTGGACTCTGGAGCAATGGAAGAAGGTCATGTGGTCTGATGAGTCAAGATTTCACCTGTTCCAGAGTGATGGGCGCATCAGGGTAAGAAGAGAGGCAGATGAAGTGATGCACCCATCATGCCTAGTGCCTACTGTACAAGCCTGTGGGGGCAGTGCTATGATCTGGGGTTGCTGCAGTTGGTCAGTTCTAGGTTCAGCAACAGTATGTGCTCCAAGAATGAGGTCAGCTGACTACCTGAACCTACTGAATGACCAGGTTATTCCATCAATGGATTTTTTCTTCCCTTATGACACGGGCATATTCTAAGATGACAATGCCAGGATTCATCAGGCTCAAATTGTGAAAGAGTGGTTCAGGGAGCATGAGACATCATTTTCACACATGGTTTGGCCACCACAGAGTCCAGACCTTAACTCCATTGAGAATCTTTGGGATGTGCTGGAGAAGGCTTTGCGCAGCAGTCAGACTCTACCATCATCAATGCAAGATCTTGGTGAAAAATGAATGCAACACTGGATGGAAATAAATCTTGTGACATTGCAGAAGCTTATCGAAACAATGCCACAGTGAATGCGTGCCGTAATCAAAGCTAAAGGCGGTCCAACAAAATATTTTTGGTGGTGACTTTTTTTTGGGACAGGCAATGTATGTTTGGATTACGGCAGATGTAGTCTCACTTTACACAAATATCTTATCATTTAGCAGTTAAATGCATGCACTGGTTTTTGGCTGCATATAGCAATTATACGCTGGAATTACAAGATTTTCTCTGCACTGCACTTGAATTCTTATTAAAGCATAATTTTTTTATGTTCAATGGAGACTTTTTTCTACAGATTTCTGGAGTTTCCATGGGTGCCAAATTCTCACCATCAGTTGCAAATATCTTTATGGCGTGGTGGGAGAAGCATTTTTTATTTACAGAGACTAATCAATTTTTTATCTCCATTAAATGGTATGGACGCTACATCGATGATTTGCTGTTGGTGTGGAGAGGAGATGTGGTGGACATACCATTTTTTGGAGATTTCTTAAACCAGTGCATGGACTCAATAAAATTTTGTCCTATAACACGATATCCATACCGTTTTTAGATCTTTGCCTTTAGGGGGATGTGGCCATTTTTTACCACATGGGTGGGATGGCAGGATGTTGCCAGGAGAGTGGTGTTACTTGCAGCATTTTTCCACCTTCAGGAAAAATACTGCAAGTAGCACCACTCTCCTGGCAACATCCTGCCATCCCACCCATGTGGTAAAAAATATACCAAGGGGGGAAATGATTAGGGCTAGGCGCAATTGCTCCGATGATTCAGGTTTCATGGAGGAGGCGCAAGTCATCGCAAGGAGATTGCAGGCGAGACAATATTGCACTAAAAATATACAGGATGCCATTGCATCAGCCATGTCCCTCAAAAGGCAAAATTTTTCCAGATGAACGGTTAATAAATAAAAGTAAGAACAATGATAAAAACAAAAACAGGAATAGGAAGAAACAACAGCAAAATACCAATTTGGCTTCTGACAGAGACAAACAAACTACCTTTGTAACCAATTACAGTGAAGAATATATGATGGTCTGTAATATTGTCAGAAGTCACTTACCTGTCCTCAATGGTGACCAGGGATGCGACGGGATAGTGTCCTCGGGAGTCAGGTTTGTAGCATGCATGTGGGACAAAAGATTAGCCTGTCTTTTCTATGACCACCCTAAATGCCAGCAGACATGGTTATCCTATAAAGGAAATTTTAAATGCGGCAGTAATAGGTGTATATGTTGTGGATATATGAATATTAGTAAAAGTATTACGTCTACAGCTAATGGTAAAACCCACAAAATAAATCAACTCCTGAATTGCAACACTGATTTTGCAATATATGTTATTACATGTAAAGAATGCCACTTACAATATGTGGGATGTACCACAAAACAGATAAAAACTAGGGTTCGTAAATACCTTTTAGATATTCCTAATTTTAAAACACATACTCCAGGGAATAGAAAGAGTGTCTCGCCCTATTTGAGGAGGTGACCATAAGAGCACGCTCTTGAGCAGAGAAGCTTATTGGATGTTTAGTTTGGGGAGCTGCGTACACAATGGTTTGAACAAAAAATATGACATAGTTTTGCAATATAAATAGCAACTTTTATGCACAAATTGGGTGTTTTGTGAGGTTCCCCCCCTCCACAATCATGTGACGTATGTGGATAATCAGCATTAGGGGTTACTATGTTTAAAAGGAAGTGGTTTTTCTTTTCACTTTTGTATGTCATGATTAAGGACTAAGATCTCACTGTCCGAAACGCGTAGACCTTTGGTGTAATGAATATGCTTTTACAGCCGAGCATGATGGGAGTTGTAGTTTTACAACAGCTGGAGGGCCGCAGGTTAAGCATCCCTGCCTTACAGCATCCAAGCAGCAGAGAGGTACCTTTGAAAAGGTGTGTCTATAGAAAAACCTTTGTCGATGACACGGAGCACACTGCTATGATGAACACACTGCATTTCTTCAAATAACGATGGCGAGGGAATTACAAAATGACAGAGATTAGGGCTCGTCCGTGATTTGAACACGGGACCTCTTGCACCCGAAGCGAGAATCATACACCTAGACCAACAAGCTTAACCGCTTGAGGGACATAAGTTTTTTTTTTCATGTGTCAACATGCAAAAACCAGGAAGAGAAGGCTTCAGAAAATGGAGACACAAAAATATTTTTTTTCAAAAGTGCTTTATTATGAAAAACTGAAACAAACAAAGAAAGTAGATATATTTGATATCACCACGTCCGTAACAACCTGCTCTATAAAAATAGCACATGATCTAACCTGTCAGATGAACGTTGTAAAAAATAAATACAGTGCCAAAACAGCAATTATTTGGTTACCTTGCCTCACAAAAAACGTAATATAGAGCAATTAAATATCATATGTACCCCAAAATAGTACCAATAAAGCTGTCACCTTATCCCCTAGTTTCCAAAATGGGGTCACTTTTGGGAGTTTCTACTGTAGGGGTGCATCAGGGGGGCTTCAAATGGGACATGGTGTCTAAAAATCAGTCCAGCAAAACCTGCCTTACAAAAAACATGTGGCACTCCTTTCCTTCTATGCCCTGCAGTGCGCCCATACAGCAGTTCACGACCACATGTGGGGTGTTTCTGTAAACCGGAGAATCAGGGTAATAAATATTGAGCTTTGTTTGGCTTTTGCTAGACACCTTTTCTTTATTCCAGCACTGGTACCGCAATTTACTTTATACATAAATGTTGAGTTTTGTTTGGCTGTTAACCCTCGATGTGTTAAAGAAAAAAATGGATTAAAATGAAAAATCTGCCAAAAAAGTGAAATTTTGAAATTTAATCTCCATTTTCCTTTAATTCTTATGGAACACCTAAAGCGTTAACAAAGTTTGTAAAATCAGTTTTAAGTAATGTGAGGGGTATAGTTTCTACAATTGGGTCATTTATGGGGGGTTTCTATTATGTAAGGCTACTTTCACACTAGCGTTCGGAGCGGATCCGTCTGATGTTTCATCAGACGGATCCGCTCCGATAATGCAGACGTTTGCATCCGTTCAGAACGGATCCGTCTGCATTATTACTTAGAAAATTTTCTAAGTCAGAAAGTAGCCTGAGCGGATCCGTTCAGACTTTACATTGAAAGTCAATGGGGAACGGATCCGCTTGAAGATTGAGCCATATGGTGTCATCTTCAAGCGGATCCGTCCCCATTGACTTCCATTATAAGTCTGGACGGATCCGCTCGCCTCCGCATGGCCAGGTGGACACCCGAACGCTGCAAGCAGCGTTCAGGTGTCCGCTCACTGAGCGGAGTGGAGGCTGAGCGCTGGCAGGCGGATGCATTCTCAGTGGATCCGCCTCCACTGAGAATGCATTAGGGCCAGACGGATGCGTTCGGGGCCGCTCGTGAGCCCCTTCAAACGGAGCGCACGAGCGGACACCCGAACGCTAGTGTGAAAGTAGCCTTAGCCCCACAAAGTGACTTTAGACCTGAACTGGTCCTTAAAAAGTGGGTTTTGGATATTTTTAGATTTGCTTCTAAAATTCTAAGCCTTCTAACGTCCCCAAAAAATAAAATGACATTTACAAAATGATGCCAACATAAAGTAGACATATGGGGAATGTTAAGTAATAAATATTTTATGAGGTATCACTTTCTGTTTTAAAAGCAGAGAAATTGAAATGATGAAAATTGCAAATTTTTCTAACTTTTTGGTAAATTTGGGATTTTTTTCATAAATGAAGGTGAAATACAGTACAGACCAAAAGTTTGGACACACCTTCTCATTCAAAGAGTTTTCTTTATTTTCATGACTATGAAAATTGTAGATTCACACTGAAGGCTTCAAAACTATGAATTAACACATGTGGAATTATATACATAACAAACAAGTGTGAAACAACTGAAAATATGTCATATTCTAGGTTCTTCAAAGTAGCCACCTTTTGCTTTGATTACTGCTTTGCACACTCTTGGCATTCTCTTGATGAGCTTCAAGAGGTAGTCCCCTGAAATGGTTTTCACTTCACAGGTGTGCCCTGTCAGGTTTAATAAGTGGGATTTCTTGCCTTATAAATGTGGTTGGGACCATCAGTTGCGTTGAGGAGAAGTCAGGTGGATACACAGCTGATAGTCCTACTGAATAGACTGTTAGAATTTGTATTATGGCAAGAAAAAAGCAGCTAAGTAAAGAAAAACGAGTGGCCATCATTACTTTAAGAAATGAAGGTCAGTCAGCCGAAAAATTGGCAAAACTTTGAAAGTAAGGGCTATTTGACCATGAAGCAGAGTGATGGGGTGCTGCGCCAGATGACCTGGCCTCCACAGTCACCGGACCTGAACCCAATCGAGGTGGTTTGGGGTGAGCTGGACCGCAGAGTGAAGGCAAAAGGGCCAACAAGTGCTAAGCATCTCTGGGAACTCCTTCAAGACTGTTGGAAGACCATTTCAGGGGACTACCTCTTGAAGCTCATCAAGAGCCAAGAGTGTGCAAAGCAGTAATCAAAGCAAAAGGTGGCTACTTTGAAGAATCTAAAATATGACATATTTTCAGTTGTTTCACACTTGTTTGTTATGTATATAATTCCACATGTGTTAATTCATAGTTTTGATGCCTTCATAGTCATGAAAATAAAGAAAACTCTTTGAATGAGAAGGTGTGTCCAAACTTTTGGTCTGTACTGTATATTGACTCAAATTTATGACTGTCATGAAGTACAATGTGTTACGAGAAAACAATCTCTGAATTTGTTATCAAAGTTATTACTACATAAAGTGACACATGTCAGATTGGCAAAAAAATGGCCTGGGCTGGATGGTGAAAACTGGCCCGGGGTAGAATGGTTTAATATGCTATGGCTTCACCCAAGTGGCAGATAACTTGTGTATTGTGCTGTGTGAGTGAAAAATAAAGCTCTGTTTGTCTGAGAAGTCTCTCATTGCCGACCCTACCGCAAGTACACGATCCCTACAACAGGAAGTAGTTGCAGTAGTTGAGTGGGATGAAAGTGATTCAAGCGTTCATGGAATGTTTTTAGTTGTTGTTCAAATCCAGTCCAGATGATTATGATATCAATGTACGATAATAGGCAAAAGGTTTGATGGGGGTTTTCAAGCTTGGCTATAAGCAAATTTGCATATTGTGGTGTAAGGATATAAAAACCATACCGTGGGCAGTGAGCAAGTTTGTGTCACCCATGACTGTATAGATTCTCCACTTCTGGCAATTCTGTTGCCTTTTTGTAAGTTCATATATGGGTCCTGTAATAAAGCTGTCAACCCTACTAGACTGTCCAGGGGGGCAAATAAAACAGCAGTTAAGGTTCAGGGGGTCCTGGCCCCCACCATTTAAAGCATAGTATTATGAAAAATACAACCATTCCACGGACCCGTGGAAGAATGACTTACCTTGGCTGCGAGCTTTATGCTTGGGCCATAACCAGATGTGTGCATTCCTTTTCCTGTTCAGCAGCATAGTAGTAAATTAATCTGAACAGGAAAAGAAGGGCACTTATCTGGTGGGGGCTCGAGTGGAAGAGCTCGCAGCTTGAGCAAGTGCAGCAGGGTCAGCGGCACGGAGGACGGGCATTAACAAAACCATCTTTCTCCCACAGGTCTGCAGAATGCTTGTATTATTCATATGGTCAGGGTCCCTTGAACATCTTATGCTCTAGGCTTCTGATTGTAGGGTTTCCCTAAGGAAAACTTGAGCGCATGTGTTTACTGATGGCATCCATTCCCCATAAGCGGCTATGCTAGAAAAAAAAATGTATACCGGTGCTGCTACACTATTCCATATAGTAAAAAGTTGCAATTCTGGTGGATATCGCTCAGGCAGAGGAAAAAAAAACATGCTTTTGACATGCTTCGGTTTACCGGGGGCCTAAGGGTCCACTTATAGTATACAGCGGGGGCTTTCCTGGAGTGTACGCTTAATACAGACTGCAGTGTTTAATATGATTTTATATACATCTAGTGGGGTCCTGTTCAACTGAGCAGTTATTAGTATGTAGCCGGTGGCAATTGTCAGTGGGGTGGGACACTTTTGTGTAGGGCAAACTGACCAGTTTTTATAGGGAGGATTCTGGTACTAAGCAGCCAGCTCTGAGGAGCCTCTCCTGATCTCTGATGACAACTATTACAAGATAGATAATAGATAGATAGATAGATAGATAGATAGATAGATAGATAGATAGATAGATAGATAATAGGATAGATGATTGAGAGATAGATAGATAGATAGATAGATAGATAGATAGATGATTGATAGATATTAGATAGATAGATAGATAGATAGATAGATAGATAGATAGATAGATAGATGATAGATAGATAATAGATAGATCGCTAGATAGATAGATAATAGATATTAGATAGATAGATAGATAGATAGATAATTGATTGATAGATATTAGATAGATAGATAGATAGATAGATAGATAGATAGATGATTGATAGATATTAGATAGATAGATAGATAGATAGATAGATAGATAGATAGATGATAGATAGATAATAGATAGATCGCTAGATAGATAGATAATAGATATTAGATAGATGATTGATAGATAGATAATAGATAGATAGATAGATAGATAGATAGATAGATAGATAGATAGATAGATAATAGATAGATAGATGATTGATAGAGAGATAGATATTAGATAGATAGATAATAGATAATAGATAGATAGATAGATAGATAGATAGATAGATAGATAGATAGATAGATAGATATGAGATAGATAATAGATATTAGATAGATAGATAGATAGATAGATAGATAGATAGATAGATAATAGATATTAGATGATTGATAGAGAGATAGATATTAGATAGATAGATAATAGATATTAGATAGATAGATAGATAGATAGATCGATAGATAATAGTTATTAGATAGATAATAGGATAGATGATAGATAGATAGATAGATAGATAGATAGATAGATAGATAGATAGATAGAATAAATGAACTCCGCAGCACATCCGAGTAGTGAAGAAGTAAAAGAAGCTTTAATCACCAAGCATGCGACGTTTCAATCCTCTCAATGGGATTTTTCTCAAGCAGTGACATTGTGGGCAGTGCACAGTACATATTTAAACACATTGACATAATTAAACAATCAATGAGTAAATTACAAGCATTTAAAGTGATGTATTAAAAAACTGACAACAACAGTGTTATCAATACAAAATAGCATTTCATGAGATTACATACAGTGTTACAGTGCAAACGATACCTGTATCAAATCCAACGTACAGTGTACAGACAAAATACTTTACTAACAATCATGATTAATTCAGGTGTATGCCATTATAATAACCAAAAATGTGCAGGTGTACCTCAGTAGAATGATGAGTTAGATCACAGGAGTGTGCGATGGAGTCAGAACACATGGGTCACGGCGTCTCAGACATACCAATGCGCATGTCGCAGGACCTTCCTGGGGATTCCGATCACATGATCACCCACTCTGGTCATTCGATGTAGTGCGCATGTCACATGCTCACAGGTCCTGCGACATGCGCACTACATCGAATGACCAGAGTGGGTGATCATGTGATCGGAATCCCCAGGAAGGTCCTGCGACATGCGCATTGGTATGTCTGAGACGCCGTGACCCATGTGTTCTGACTCCATCGCACACTCCTGTGATCTAACTCATCATTCTACTGAGGTACACCTGCACATTTTTGGTTATTATAATGGCATACACCTGAATTAATCATGATTGTTAGTAAAGTATTTTGCCTGTACACTGTACGTTGGATTTGATACAGGTATCGTTTGCACTGTAACACTGTATGTAATCTCATGAAATGCTATTTTGTATTGATAACACTGTTGTTGTCAGTTTTTTAATACATCACTTTAAATGCTTGTAATTTACTCATTGATTGTTTAATTATGTCAATGTGTTTAAATATGTACTGTGCACTGCCCACAATGTCACTGCTTGAGAAAAATCCCATTGAGAGGATTGAAACGTCGCATGCTTGGTGATTAAAGCTTCTTTTACTTCTTCACTACTCGGATGTGCTGCGGAGTTCATTTATTCTATATTGTTTGGAGGTGGATCGCCGACTCAGCCGCTGGCACTCCGTCTGTACCTTTCAGACAGTGGTGCTGCCCACATTCCTTGGTCTATAGATAGATAGATAGATAGATAATAGGATAGATGATTGATTGATAGATAGATAGATAGATAGATAGATAGATAGATAGATAGATAGATATGAGATAGATAGATGATGAATAGATAATAGATAGATAGATAGATAGATAGATAATAGATATTAGATAGATATTAGATAGATGATAGATAGATAGATAGATAGATAATAGGATAGATGATTGATTGATTGATTGATTGATAGATAGATAGATAATGGATAGCTAGATAGATAGGAGATATATACACTGCTCAAAAAAATAAAGGGAACACAAAAATAACACATCCTAGATCAGAATTAATTAAATATTCTTCTGAAATACTTTGTTCTTTACATAGTTGAATGTGCTGACAACAAAATTACACAAAAAAAAATAATGGAAATCAAATTTTTTAACCCATGGAGGTCTGGATTTGGAGTCACACTCAAAATTAAAGTGGAAAAACACACTACAGGCTGATCCAACTTTGATGTAATGTCCTTAAAACAAGTCAAAATGAGGCTCAGCAGTGTGTGTGGCCTCCACGTGCCTGTATGACCTCCCTACAACGCCTGTGCATGCTCCTGATGAGGTAGCGGACGGTCTCCTGAGGGATCTCCTCCCAGACCTGGACTAAAGCATCTGCCAACTCCTGGACAGTCTGTGGTGCAACGTGACGTTGGTGGATAGAGCGAGACATGATGTCCCAGATGTGCTCAATTGGATTCAGGTCTGGGGAACGGGCGGGCCAGTCCATAGCATCAATGCCTTCGTCTTGCAGGAACTGCTGACACACTCCAGCCACATGAGGTCTAGCATTGTCTTGCATTAGGAGGAACCCAGGGCCAACCGCACCAGCATATGGTCTCACAAGGGGTCTGAGGATCGCATCTCGGTACCTAATGGCAGTCAGGCTACCTCTGGCGAGCACATGGAGGGCTGTGCGGCCCTCCAAAGAAATGCCACCCCACACCATTACTGACCCAATGCCAAAGCGGTCATGCTGGAGGATGTTGCAGGCAGCAGAACGTTCTCCACGGCGTCTCCAGACTCTGTCACGTCTGTCACATGTGCTCAGTGTGAACCTGCTTTCATCTGTGAAGAGCACAGGGCGCCAGTGGAGAATTTGCCAATCTTGGTGTTCTCTGGCAAATGCCAAACGTCCTGCACGGTGTTGGGCTGTAAGCACAACCCCCACCTGTGGACGTCGGGCCCTCATATCACCCTCATGGAGTCTGTTTCTGACCGTTTGAGCAGACACATGCACATTTGTGGCCTGCTGGAGGTCATTTTGCAGGGCTCTGGCAGTGCTCCTCCTGTTCCTCCTTGCACAAAGGCGGAGGTAGCGGTCCTGCTGCTGGGTTGTTGCCCTCCTACGGCCTCCTCCACGTCTCCTGATGTACTGGCCTGTCTCCTGGTAGCGCCTCCATGCTCTGGACACTACGCTGACAGACACAGCAAACCTTCTTGCCACAGCTCGCATTGATGTGCCATCCTGGATAAGCTGCACTACCTGAGCCACTTGTGTGGGTTGTAGACTCCGTCTCATGCTACCACTAGAGTGAAAGCACCGCCAGCATTCAAAAGTGACCAAAACATCAGCCAGGAAGCATAGGAACTGAGAAGTGGTCTGTGGTTACCACCTGCAGAACCACTCCTTTATTGGGGGTGTCTTGCTAATTGCCTATAATTTCCACCTGTTGTCTATCCCATTTGAACAACAGCATGTGAAATTGATTGTGACTCAGTGTTGCTTCCTAAGTGGACAGTTTGATTTCATAGAAGTGTGATTGACTTGGAGTTACATTGTGTTGTTTAAGTGTTCCCTTTATTTTTTTGAGCAGTGTATATAGATAGATAGATAGATAGATAGATAGATAGATAGATAGATAATAGGATAGATGATAGATAGATAGATAGATAGATAGATAGATAATAGGATTGATGATTGATTGGTTGATTGATTAATAGATAGATAATAGATAGATAGATAGATAGATAGATAATAGATAGATAGATAGATAATAGATAGATAATATATATTAGATAGATAGATAGATAGATAGATAGATAGATAGATAGATAGATAGATAGATAGATAGATAATAGATATTAGATAGATGGATAGATAGATAATAGATAGATAGATAGATAGATAGATAGATAGATAGATAGATAGATAGATAGATAATAGATATTAGATAGATAAGGGATAGATACATAGATAGATGATTGATTGATTGATTGATTGATAGATAGATAGATAGATAGATAGATAGATAGATAATAGGATAGATGATTGATTGATAGATAGATATTAGATAGATGATTGATAGAGAGATAGATATTAGATAGATGGATAGATAATAGGATAGATGATTGATTGATTGATAGATAATACAGATAGATAGATAGATAGATAGATAGATAGATAGATAATAGATAGATAGATAAGGGATAGATAGATAGATAATAGGATAGATAGATAGATAGATAGATAATAGGATAGATGATTGATTGATAGATAGATATTAGATAGATGATTGATAGAGAGATAGATATTAGATAGATAGATAGATAGATAGATAGATAATAGATATTAGATAGATGATTGATTGATTGATAGATAGATAGATAGATAGATAGATAGATATTATATAGATAGATAGATAATAGATATTAGATAGATAGATATATCATAGGATTAATAGATATTAGATAGATGATTGATAGATAGATAGATAGATAGATATTAGATAGATAATTGATAGATAGATAGATAGATAGATAGATAATAGGATAGATGATTGATAGATAGATAGATAATAGAT